>NW_020837962.1:30888641-30928217 GCF_003676395.1 Aethalodelphis obliquidens
GCCTGAGATGCTTGTCTGCTCACCCCTTGGCGGGGGGGGGGGGGGGGGGGGGGGGGCGGGGGGGGGGGCGGCGGGCTGGGAGCTGAGGCTCAGGCTTCGGAGGTCAGATCCCAGGGAGAGGACTGGGGTTTGCTGCGTGAACACAGACTGAAGGGGGCTAGTGCGCCACAGCTAGCCGGGATGGAGTCCGACAAAAGTCTGGACCTACCTAAGAGGCAAGAGACCATTGTTTTGGGATGCGCAAAGAGAGGGGATTCCTTCCCTGTCTGCCCACAGAAGGTAGAGCACCACCTAAACGAGCTCCAGAGACGGGTGCAAGCCGCGGCTATCATCTCAGATCCAAGAGGCAAGCATGGACCGCTCCACTGCCACGTCTGCCACCAAAGATCCTGTGTGCAAGCACAGGTCACTACCCACACCCTCCCGGGAGCCTGTGCAGCCCACCACTGCCAGGGTCCTGAGACCCAGGGACAACTTTCCTGGGAGAACACATGGCGTGCCTCAGGCTGTTGCAATGTCATGCCGGCCTCTGCTGCCCCAGGTATGCCCCACATTCCAATTGTGACTATGGTACCTCTCCCTCTCCCTGGCCTGAGAGAGAGCCCTAATCAGCTGCTGCTTTAAGGCCCTCCTGTCTGGGTGGGAAACTGACTCCTGAGGGCTGCCTACACATAAAGGCTGGGACAAAACCAAACCTGAACCCCAGGAGCAGTGCAAACAAAGAAGAGAAATGGAAATCTCTACATGCAGCTTCAGGAGCAGCAGATTAAATCCCCACAACCACCTTGGTAAACCCTGCCTGTGTGGAATACCTGAATAGACAACAAGTGTTCCCAAAATTGAGGCAGTGGACTTTGGGGGCAACTGTGGACTTGGGGTTTGCTTTCTGAGTTTGATTTGTTTTTGGTTTTATGTTTATATTAAGTAGTTTCTAGTGATTGTTTTTATGTGTGGGTTTGTTTATTGATTTGGTTTCTCTCTTCCTTTTTTTTTCTCTCTTTTAGTGAAGGTGTGTGTATATGTTTCTTTCTGTGATTTTGTCTTAGTTTTGCTTTTACCATTTATCTTGGGGTTCTGTCTATTTTCCTTTTTGTGAGTGTGTGTGTGTATGTTTCTTTGTGTGATTTTGTCTGTTTAGTTTTGCATTTTCCATTTGTTTTGGGGTTCTGTCTTTTTTTTTTTTTTCCTTCCTCTCCTTCTGAGCTGTGAGACTGACAGGGTCTTGGTGCTCCAGCCAGGTGGTGGGCCTGAGCCTCCAAGGTGGGAGAGCTGAGTCCAGGACTTTGGACCACCAGAGACCTCCCAGCCCCATGTAATATTAATCAGCGAGAGCTCTCCCAGAGATCTCCATCTCAAGCCTAAGACCCAGCTCCACCCAATGGTCAGCAAACTCCAGTTCTGGATACCCCATGTGGAACAATTAGCAAAACAGGAACACAAACCCACTCATTAGCAGAGAGACTGCCTAAAGTCATACTAAGTTCACAGATACCACAAAACACACCACCAAATGTGGCCCTGCCCACCAGAACACAAGCAACAGTCCCCACCACCAGGAAGCCTACACAACCCACTGAACCAAACTCACCCACTGGGGCAGACACCAGAAACAATGGGAATTACAAAGCTGCAGCCTGTGAAAAGCAGACTCCAAACACAATAAGTTAAACAAAATGAGAAGAGAGAGAAATATGCAAGCAGATGAAGGAGCATGGTAAAACCCCACCAGACCAAACAAGTAAAGAGGAAATAGGCAGTCTACCTAAAAAAGAATCCAGAGTAATGATAGTAAAGATGTTTCAAAAATCTCTGAAATAGAATGGAGAAAATAAAAGAAACGTTTAACAAGGACCTAGAAGAACTAAAGAGCAAACAAACAATGATGACCAACACAATAAATGAAATGAAAAATTCTCTAGAAGGAATCAATAGCAGAATAACTGAGGCAGAAAAACGGATAAGTGATCTAGAAGATAGAATAGTGGAAATAACTGCTGCAGAGCAGAATAAAGAAAAAAGAATCAAAATCATTGAGGACAGTCTCATAGTCCTCTGGGACAACATTAAACACACCAACATTCAAATTATAGGGGTCCCAGAGAAGAAGAGAAAAATAAACTGTCTGAGAAACTATTTGAAGAGATTATAGTTGAAAACTTCCCTAACATGGGAAAGGAAATAGTGAATCAAGTCCAGGAAGTGCAGAAAGTCCCATACAGGATATACCCAAGGGGAAACACGCCAAGACACATATTAATCAAACTATCAAAAATTAAATACAAACAAAAAATATTAAAAGCAGCAAGGGAAAAACAACAAATAACATACAAGGGAATCCCCAGAAGGTTAACAGCTGATCTTTCAGCAGAAACTCTGCAAGCCAGAAGGGAGTGGCAGGACATATTTAAAGTGATGAAAGGGAAAAACCTACAACCAAGATTACTCTACCCAGCAAGGAGCTCATTAGGATTCAATGGAGAAATTAAAACCTTTACAGACAAACAAAAGCTAAGAGAATTCAGCACCACCAAACCTGCTTTACAACAAATGCTAAAGGAACTTCTTTAGGCAGGAAACAAAAGAGAAGGAAAAGACTTACAAAAACAAGATCAAAGCAATTAAGAGAATGGTAATAGGAACATACATATTGGTAATTACCTTAAATGTAAATGGGTTAAATGCTCCAACCAAAAGACACAGACTTGCTGAATGGATACAAAAACAAGACCTGTATATATGCTGTCTACAAGAGACCCAGTTCAGACCTAGGGACACGTACAGACTGAAAGTGCAGGGATGGAAAAAGATGTTCCATGCAAATGGAAATCAAAAGTAAGCTGGAGTAACAAAACTCATATCAGATAAAATAGACTTTAAAATAAAGACTATTACAAGAGACAAAGAAAGATACTACATAATGATCAAGGGATCAATCCAAGAAGAAGATATAACAATAGTAAATATTTATGCACCCAGCATAGGAGCACCTCAATACATAAGGCAAATAAATGCTAAGAGCCATGAAAGGGGAAATCGACAGTATGCAGTAATAGTGGGGGAATTTAACACCCCACTTTCACGAATGGACAGATCACCCAAAATTAAAATAAATAAGCAAACACAAGCTTTAATGACACGTTAGACCAGATCAACTAAATTGATATTCATAGGCCATTCCATCCAAAAACAACAGAACACACTTTCTTCTCAAGTGCACATGGAATATTCTCCAGGATACATCATACTTGGTTCACAAATCAAGCCTTGGTAAATTCAAGAAAATTGAAATCATATTAAGTATGCTTTCTGACCACAATGCTATGAGACTAGATATCAATTACAGTAAAAAAAAAAAACTGTAAAAAATACAAACACATGGAGTCTAAACAATATGCTAATAAATAACCAAAAGATCACTGAAGAAATCAAAGAGGAAATCAAAAAATACCTGGAAACAATTGACAGTGAAAACACGATGACCCAAAACTTATGGGATGCAGCAAAAGCCATTCTAAGAGGGAAGTTTATAGCAATACAATCCTACTTCAAAAATAAGAAATATCTCAAATAAATGACCTAAATTTATACCTAAAGCAATCATAGAAAGAACAGAAAAACCACCAAAGTTAGCAGAAGGAAAGAAATCCTAAAGATCAGATCAGAAAAAAATGAAAAAAAAAATGAAGGAAACGATAGCAAAGATCAATAAAACTAAAAGCTGCTTCTTTGAGAAGATAAACAAAATTGATAAACCATTAGCCAGACTCATCAAAAAAAAAAAAAGGGAGAAGACTCAAATCAATAGAATTAGAAATGAAAAAGGAGAGATAACAACTGACACTGCAGAAATGCAAAGAATCATCAGAGACTATTGAAAGCAACTATGTGGTAATAAAATGGACAACCTGGAAGAAATGGACAAATTCTTAAAAGTACAACCTTCCAAGAGTGAACCAGAAAGAAATAGAAAGTATGAACAGACAAATCACAAGCACTGAAATTGAAACTGTGATTAAAAATCTTCCAACAAACAAAATCCCAGGACCAGATGGCTTCACAGGTGAATTCTATCAAACATTTAGAGAAGAGCTAACACATATCCTTCTCAAACTCTCCCAAAATACAGCAGAGGGAGGAACACTCTCAAACTCACTCTACGAGGCTGCCATCACCCTGATACCAAAACCAGACAAAGATGTCACAAAAAAAGGCTACATATCTACATAACTACATAACTACAGGCTAATATCTCTGTTGAACATAGATGCAAAAATCCTCAACAAAATACTAGCAAAAAGAATCCAACAGCACATTAAAAGGATCAAGCAACATGATCAAGTGGGGTTCAACCCAGGAATGCAAGGATTCTTCAATATATGCAAATCAATCAATGTGATACACCATTTTAAGAAATTGAAGAATAAAAACCATATGATCATCTCAATAGATTCAGAAAAAGCTTTTGACAAAATTCAACAACCATTTATGATAAAACCTCTCTAGAAAGTAGGCATAGAGGGAACAAACCTCAACATAATACAGGCCATATATGACAAACCTACAGCCAACATCATTCTCAAGGGTGAAAAAATGAAACCATTTCCTCTAAGATCAGGAACAAGACAAGGTTTCCCACTCTCACCAGTATTATTCAACATAGTTTTGGAAGTTTTAGCCACAGAAATCAGAGAAGAAAAAGAAATAAAAGAAATCAGAAAAGATGTAAAATTGTCACTGTTTGCAGATTACATGATACTATACATAGAGAATCCTAAAGATGCTACCAGAAAGCTACTAGAGCTAATCAATGAATTAGTTAAAGTAGCAGGATACAAAGTTAATGCACAGAAATATCTTGCATTCCTATACACTAACAACAAAAAATATGAAAGAGAAATTAAGGAGACCCTCTCATTTACCACTGCAACAAAAAGAATAAAATACCTAGGAATAAACCTACCTAAGGAGACAAAAGACCTGTATACAGAAAACTATAAGACACTGATGAAAGAAATCAAAGATGATACAAACAGATGGAGCGATACACCATGTTCTTGGATTGGAAGAACGAACATTGTGAAAATGATTATACTACCCAAAGCAATCTACAGATTCAATGCAATCCCTATCAAACTACCAATGGTATTTTTCACAAAACTAGAACAAAAAATTTCACAATTTGTATGGAAACACAAAAGACCCCGAATAGCCAAAGCAATCTTGAGAAAGAAAAACAGAGCTGGAGGAGTCAGGCTCCCAGACTTCAGACTATACTACAGTAATCAAGACGGTATGGTACTGGCACAAAAACAGAAATATAGATCAATGGAACAGGATAGAAAGCCCAGAGGTAAACCTGCACATGTATAGTCACCTTATCTTTGATAAAGGAGGCAAGAATATTCAATAGAGAAAAGACAGCCTCTTCAATTAGTGGTGTTGGGAAAACTGGAAAGCTACATGTAAAAGAAAGAAATTAGAACACTCCCTAACACCATACACAAAAATAAGCTCAAAATGGATTAAAGACCTAAATGTAAGGCCAGACACTATCAAACTCTTAGAGGAAAACATAGGCAGAACACTCTGTGACATAAATCACAGCAAGATCCTTTTTAACCCACCTCCTAGAGAAATGGAAATAAAAACAAAAATAAACAAATGGGACCTAATGAAACTTAAAAGCTTTTGCACAGCCAAGGAAACCATAAACAAGATAAAAAGGCAACCCTCAGAATGGGAGAAAATATTTGCAAACAAAGCAAGTGACAAAGGATTAATCTCCAAAATATACAAGCAGCTCATGGAGCTCAATATCAAAAAAACAAACAACCCAATCCAAAAATGAGCAGAAGACCTAAATAGACATTTCTCCAAAGAAGGTATACAGATTGCCAACAAACACATGAAAGGATGCTCAATATCACTAATCATTAGAGAAATGCAAATTAAAACCACAATGAGGTAGCACCTCACACCGGGCAGAATGGCCATCATCAAGAAATCTACAAACAATAAATGTTGGAGAGGGTGTGGAGAAAAGAGAACCCTCTGGCACTGTTGGTGGGAATGTAAATTGATACAGCCACTATGGAGAACAGTATGGTGGTTTCTTAAAAAACTAAAAGTAGAACTACCATATGACCCAGCAATCCCACTACTGGGCATATACACTGAGAAAACCATAATTCAAAAAGAGGCATGTACCACAATATTCATTGCAGCTCTATTTACAATTGCCAGGGCATGGAAGCAACCTAAGTGTCCATCGACAGATGAATGGATAAAGAAGATGTGGCACAAAAAACAATGGAATATTACTCAGCGATAAAATGAAACGAAACTGATTTATTTGGAGTTAGGTGGATGGACCTAGAGTCTGTCATACAGAGTGAAGTAAGTCAGAAAGAGAAAAACAAATACTGTAGGCTAACACCTATATATGGAATCTAAAAAAAAAAAAAAGTGGTTCTGAAGAACGTAGGGGCAGGACAGGAATAAAGAGGCAGATGTAGAGAATGGACCTGAGGACATGGGGGGCAGGTGGGGAAGGGAAGCTGTGACAAAGTGAGAGAGTAGCATTGACATATATACACTACCAAATGTAAAATAGATAGCTAGCGGGAAGCAGCTGCATAGCACAAGGAGATCAACTCAGTGCTCTGTGACCACCTAGAGGAGTGGGATAGGGAGGGTGGGAGGGAGGCTCAAGAGGGAGGGGATATGGGGATATATGTATACATATAGCTGATTCACTTTGTTATACAGCAGAAACTAACACAACAGTGTAAAGCAATTATACTCCTATAAAGATGTAAGAAAAATAATAGGTAATCAGGAAAAAAGTAGAGCTAATTTCCCTCCTCTTGAGTGTGGGTGGATTTCATGACTTATTCCTAAACAATGTAATAGTAATTACAGTGTGTGTTTTTGAGGCTAGGTCATTAAAAACATTACAACTTCCACCTTTTTCTCTTGGACCATTCAACCTGGGGGAAGCTAGCCACCATGTTGTGAGGACACTCAAGCAGCCTTATCAAGAGGTCCATGTTATGAGGCAGAACTCAGGTCTCCTGCCAACAGTCATGCCTGTGAGCCTTCTTAGAAATGGATTCTCCAGCCCCAGTCTAGCCTTCATTTGTTATGTAGCAGTAGTTAATTAATACACAGAATCGGCTCTTTGGTGAAGCCAAACAAAGACATAGGAGGCTTCAGGACGTAATTTTATAGGTGTGGGAAGTTACAAAAGGATTTTAAGGGAGAAGCTCGTACCTCCAACTAACAGACCCCATCTTGGGACTATTCTCTCTTCAGAATGCCCATTCTCACCATGGCCATGGCTTGTATCAACATCTAAGGTGGCACATGCAAATTGAATATATGCAAAAATGAAACATTTTGTCTATGAGTGACTGTTCTTTTCTTTTCTTAAATATTATTTATTTATTTTGGGCTGCATTGGGTCTTTGTTTCTGTGTGCAGGCTTTCTCTAGTTGAGGCGAGTAGGGGCTACTCTTTGTTGCAGTGCACGGGCTTCTTATTGTGGTGGCTTCTCTTGTTGCAGACCATGGGCTCTAGTCACGTGGGCTTCAGGACTTGTGGTGCATGGGCTCTGGAGTGCAGGCTCAGTAGTTGTGGCACACAGGCCTAGTTTCTCCACGGCATATGGGATCTTCCTGGACCAGTGCTGGAACCCATGTCACCTGCATTGACAGGTGGATTCTTAACCACTGCTCCACCAGGCAAGCCCAACTGTTCTTTTCTTGACTCTGAGAAACTATTAAAATTTTTCATCAGTCCTCTCCAGTACAGGCAGTCCTGTAGGTGACTTTTCGGTCCTGCTTAGGACCTGTTCAGCACAGCTCCTCTGCAGGCTCCCACACTCTGAGTTGCCCCCAGCTTCCACAGGGTGAAGGGCCACAGCACAGTGCCTGGGGGGTCCATGTCCTAGTCTGAGCATGTGCTCAGACTTCTGGCTACTCTTCCTGCAGAGCTGATGATATCCAGGTTGTCTTTTGTCTCTGAAAAGGGCCTCTGAACCTGCTACAGGTACAACCATTTCCATATACGTTAGTCTGGGCTCCTTCACTTCCCCACTCCCCACTCTTGTCTAAGCAACTTGCACTTGAATCTATGTCTTGGGGTCTGCATTTGAGGGAAGCCAAAGTCTCACAGCTATCACTGAACTTCACAGGTGCCTCTGCCTAGAGGTGGGAAAAGGGAGAGGTTGTATAGTACTCTGAAGTTTTTACAAATAATTTTCTCAAAACAAACAAACAAACTAGAACAAATTTCCTCTTTCCTGCCAAATGCAGAGCTTATATCCTCCTTTCAGCTTCTTTGAACCTGAGAGAGAATTGTCATCTCACATGGCAGTATGGTGCCCCTTGAACTTAGTCACATGAAATCTGAAGGAGTCAGGTTGGGGAAATGAGGACAGATCTTGCATGGTGTCTCAGGTTATGGCCACAAGCAAATACTTCACAAAGCCCTCTGGTAGGTTTGATAAGCTGATGACTGGCCATTCTAAATCTTTACCCAGACCTTGTCTCCAAGTTCCAGCCCTTAAAGCCAACTGCTTACTTGACACAACCATAGGTACCTCTCAAACTGGTATGCCCATGAAATACACATCTCCTCCAGCCCCACTGCACTCACTCATGATTCCTCCTATTCTGTCATCTCCCATATCCAATCTTTCACCAAATCCCACTGGTCCTGGCTTGCAACCATCCCCTGAATCTATTCTCTTCTCTGCATATCTACTGTTACCTCTGGTCACACTGATTAGTGTTACCTAGTATTGCCACTGGTAGAACTGAAAACTTGTTATATCACTTTTCTCAATTATTCACCCACCCTGAGTTCGCACCATTTGATATGTGACTCTAGTTCCTCCCACTAGAGGTGGAGTGTACTTCTCATGCCTTGGATTTGGGCTTGGCCATGTGACTGACTTTGGCCAGTGGAACGTGACAAAGACTTGAAATGTGCTTGTGTAGTGAGGCTTGCTCTCTTGTGCCTCAGCCATCACCAGGAGAGGAACATGCCCCGGTTAGCCCACTGGTCTCTGGAAGATGAGAGAATGTAGAACAGAGGGTCAGTTCTTTAGCATGAAGTAGAGCTGTCCCAACTGTCCCAACAAATGACAAATGCAGCTCTGAGGCTAGCGTACCAGCTTCTGCAGGTCACCCACATATTGTGAAAGACAAATACAGCTTCCGGTTTGTCCTCACATATTCTGGTACATCTTTTGCGGTTCCCATTTGTCCTTCCTGTCCCCCACTTTGTGTCCAGCTTTTCTTTTCAGCCTGCACTGGCTGACCTAGGTTTACCACTGAGCACAGAGGCACAGCCTTTTGTAGATTTCTTCACTTCCCTTGCTTTGTGGTTCCTGGTTTGTGACTTTTTTCTAATCCTCCAGTGGTCTTCTTACAGATGTTACCTCACCAGCTTCTCCCATAAAGATGCAAGGGCTAATCTCTAAAATAAATCCATTTAAGGGCATCACATTACAATATGAATGAAACCCCAAACTCCTCACTGTGGCCTGCAATACAAGAGGGCATGACTTGGCCTCTCCTGCTTCATCTTGTGCCCATCTCCCTGCACCCTCCTCCCTGCTTGCCTGGGCACTGTTTTCACCATTCCCTCAGGACAAGAGCCAACTGGCTGTATGTCGGAAGTAACATTCTCTGTCCAGTCATTTAGCTCCTTCAAGACCCTCCTCCCACCCCTTCCCTGATGGCCTGGGTCTGGGGAGGAAGAGGTCAAGGTTGTTGGAAAGCCTGGACAGCCCCGGCCTGGTCTCCATCAGGGGCACAGCAGGAAGGCCTGGGTATCCTTGCTGGATCAGGAAGTCTCCTAGCAAAGCAATTAGGTAGAGTGTGGAAGAGGATGTGCTGCATGCTGCTCTCTGTGCATCCCTGTGCATTGAGGAAGGCAGGGTGGTCCAGGGCTGGGAAAGAGCGGCAATCAATGCCTCAAAGTGGTGAAAGCCCTGACAGTTGGCTTTCTACTGCAGAGATTTGTCCAGCTCTGGGCAGAGGGTCAGCCTCTCACACAGGCCAATGGCCGGGCTGTCCTGCCCTCCCCTCCTTGGCTTTCCAGAAGTATCTTGAAAGGCCAAGACAGCATGTCTGTTCTCCAAGAAACTTCCCCCAGCAAGCTCCTCCTAGTCAGTGTACATCTCCATGAGAGAGGTGGCATTGGCTCACCCTCCGGCCCTGCAGTTTGGAGAACTTTCACACGTAGGGAAAAGGGAACTGTGCTACTGAAACACCACAGGAACCAGGGTCGTCTTGAATTTTGTTTCTTGGCTGCATAAGCAGAACTTAAAGTACTTCTCACCTCCCACCTTCTGTTCCAGCCACACTGGACCACACACTGTTCTCTGACCCGCCCAGTCTGTTCATGGCTCTGCCTGGAATGTCCTTCTCCATGCTGGAATGTCTACTCTTACACATGTAGTCCTGCCTTCCTAGGCACTTCCGTATAACACCCGAGACTATTAAAGCAAGGGGTCTCCACCATTAGCATGCACACAGAGCACCTGGCCTTATTGTTTTTGTCTTGTTTTTAAATTTATTTATTTTATTTATCTTATTTTTGGCTGCGTTGGGTCTTCGTTGCTGCATGCGGGCTTTCTCTAGTTGCGGCAAGCGGGGGCTACTCTTCGTTGCAGTGTGCGGGCTTCTCATTGTGGTGGCTTCTCTTGTTGCGGAGCATGGGCTCTAGGTGTGCAGCCTTCAGTAGTTGTGGCACGCAGGCCCAGTAGTTATGGCTCACGGGCTCTAGAGTGCAGGCTCAGTAGTTGTGGTGCACAGGCTTAGTTGCTCCACGGCATGCGGGATCTTCCCGGACCAGGGCTTGAACGAGTGTCCCCTGCATTGGCAGGTGGATTCTTAACCACTGTGCCGCTAGGGTAGCCCTCCACCTGGCCTTATTGTTAAACTTGAACATGGCCTGAGGCCTGGTTCTATATTTTTAACCCAAATCCTAGATGATGTTAGTGCTGCTGGTCCACGAACCATACTTGGAGAGGTGAAGATTGAAAACATTTATCTCATTCTCTCACCTGGATTTTTTGGTCAAACACATGAAACTTTTTAAAAAGTATAACTTAATCTCTACTTTGAACTCCTAGTTGACTAATAGCAGAAAACATGTTGGTTAATTTCTGATAAACTTGGTCATTACAGGTTAAATTCAGCTAATTCTGAAAATTTCCTTCCTGCCTGCTCCATGCCTCTCTTTCTCCGTAGGCTTTCATCTCAGTTTTGCTTGTGGTGGTGGGCTTATGGAACATCTTGGCAACTGGGGCTGGGAGGCGACATCTGTGCCTAAGTGAGTATACTGCTGGTTTTGGGTGCAGCATCTTTCCATCCTGGCTCCCACAAGATGTCTGAGTTCCCTTGGGGTCCCTGGCATGGACCAGACCACTGTCTTTCTGTGGGTCCTCTTGTCCCAACTGTGAGATACTCTCCTGTCCCTCAGTTTTCTCCCATCTGGCTTGCACAGCCGTCTCTGGGGTGTGGAAAATGTTGGCTGTCTCCCACACTCCCTGTAATCCCCAGATGCTTTCTGGATCTGACTAGGTCCCTCTACTCCTGAAGATGGCTTAAGCAGCCACCGAGCCATGGGTACCAGGATACTCCATGTGCCTGATAAAAAGTGGCACAGTTCCTCTCCACTTTCAGATCCCAAACTGGTCTGAAATCTGAGGGTCTTACTGTCTACCTCCATCTTTCTGGATATAAACCTAGAGAGGAGGCAGCATCTCAGACACCTCAGCAATCTCTACCAGCATCTAAATGACTTGCTTAACCAGCAGGTCACCCCACTCCCTCTCTCCCCTCCCCGCTCCCTGCATCCCATAAAACTGCCTTTCCTTTTAATTTTTGACTAGTTAATATATGCATATGGAACAAATAATTCAAATAGTACAAAAGAGTACTCAAATTTTTATATAATTTATTTAATCTTCCTGCCTTAGGACAATATCAACTGAATCTCCACAAGTGATGATGAAATCAGCGTGCTTCTACTTTACTCCACCTCTTTTCTCTCCTTTCCTCAGTTTTGATAGGTCATTACTAGTATTACTTCTAATGCTTAATTTCTCCATGAGGATGAATGAATGTGTTTATATGAAACAAATCTTCTTTGTGCAAGACAGTTGAGCCCTTGGCAGGTTGCTCATTATGTTTGATCCCAGCACACTAACTGATGTCAGTGCTGCTCAAGCTCAGAGTACCACCAAGGACGCAGACCCTACTCTGGCTGCAAACTGCTATCTAGTGAGTACCAGACAATTTTAATTCATTTACATCTCTATTATTTGGACTATCTACTTTAAACATCTTTTCATTTCCTTTTTATATAAAATGAACAAATCAGGATACTTAAATTCTTACTTTCACTAGTTTTATAGTTTTTACGTCATAATGGTTTATAACATTTATGTTTTGTTTTGTAAACATAATCCTAATAGTTGAAATAGAGTACTCTCACTCCAGGGACTACAAGGTGATGCTCCCAAGGCTATCAGTGCCCATCACTGTAGAGATTGCAAAGAAACAATAACCTTCTCTGTACCCCCACCCCACGACATATGCCAGCCTCAGGTTCCCCATCTGGTTTCAGGTTTTAATTGGCATTCAAACATAAAAATTAAGAAAAATTTCCTAAATTAAAAAATCAAATTTGTAGATTAAAAGGCCATACTATATTCTGAAGAAATGGATATAGGGTTTTTTGGGTTTGTTTTTTTTTTTTTTGCCTTTTAAGTATTTCACTAAAATGTAAATTCCATGAGGTATAAGGACAGGGATTTTTGTCCTTTTTATTTACTGCTATGTCCCCAGTGTTTAAAATAATGTCTGGCACCTGGGAGCCCCCTGTAAACATTCAATGAGTTAATTGCTAAAGGAATAGACCAACTAATACAAACATATCCTATTAATGTTATTATATTTCAAAGATAAAGTTTCCTTTGGTTACCCAGCAAAAAGGTCATCCTATCCTCCCAGTCCCCAAAATCAGGCTGGCTACAAACTTCAGCACAGCAACATTCAAAGTGAGAAGACAATCTTGTACCACCTATGACACCATCAAGGCTAGCAATCTGGGGGAGGATCAGCGGGTGTCACCTCCATGCCTGGACTGGCTTGGCTGAGGAGGAAGAAAACACAAGGATTCAGAGAGGGACTTGAGATACATTTCCCAGGTTCATATTCCAGCTCTGGCACCTGCTGACTGTAATCTTAGGAAAGTTACCTAGTTACCTCAGTTTCCTCATCTATAAAATGAAGATAAAAATTGTACCTCCTCCTAGAGTTAGATGAGAATTAAATGAGTTAATGCTTGTAACTTGGCAAACAAGGAGATGGGATTCATTTTTTTTATTCATCAGATATGTATTGTGGCAGATGGAGAAGGAGGTGAACTGATAAATAAGACAACTTGGTTCTTGGGCTGGTTGACCCAAGAAAGTGGTCCTTGTAGATGCATTTTGAAACAGTACAGTGAGAGCACTGAGTAAGTGATGGGGTGAGTGGGGCCTTCATGGAGACGGGCCCTCAAGCCTTGCCACGAATCTGGGCTGCCAGACATGTAAGCGTCAACAGGTAGGAGATGAACAGAAGACGTGACTACTCAGTAGAGACTTTAAATATTTTCCCCTCTGCCCACCCCTCCCCATTTTGAGAACACTGACCCATCTCACATCCTGGCCCTACCCTGCTGCTGGCCACAGAGAGAGTATGTTGATGGTGGTTGCTGGATCTATGTGCATGTAGACACTGGGATAAAGGCAGCCATCTGGGCAGAAGTTAGAGCACATATGTGGAGAGATAGCAATACAAGAAACAAGGAGGAAGAGAGGGAGGAAGCAGGGAGAGAGAGAGAGAGAGAGACAGACAGACAGACACACACACACACACACACACACACACACACACACAGATTGAACCCTGTAGGTCATATTCTAGTTCATCTTGGACCTGATTCACTTCTTTCCCATGAGTTCTGCAAGAAACTCTTGGTTCTTTAAAAACAGTCTTATTCTACCTAGGCTGGCTCAAATGGCTTCTGTTTCTTGCAACCAGATGATGTAGTGAGTTGATTTATCTAAGTCTCAATTTCTGAGCCTGCCAAGTGATGTTATTAAACTAAATGCTGCCTAATATTTTTCTTAGCTTCATTATTCTTATTTTTCTTATTTGTTATCATGCTTAGCATAGCACCTTGCATACCATTGATGTCTAATAAATATCTATCAATACAGTTTTGAAAGCGTATTGCTTTCCCAAAATATTGCTTTGGGAAGGTGGGGTGTATGTGGGAGGAGAGTTCCCCAGAGGCATCTCTCTCACAAGCTCATAAACAATCCAGAGGTCTCCAGACTGGTGTCGACCAATAGCCCAGTCATGTCAGCCATGGACACTTCATCCTGTTCTTTTTTTTTTTTCTTTGCATTAAAGGTTTTCATTTTTTGTGTTTCTTTTTTTCCAGCTTTATTGAGATATAATTGACATATAACATTTTGTAGGTTTAAGGGTGATGATTTGATGTACATATATATTATAAAAGAATTACGCCAATAAGGTTAGTTAACAAATCTATCACCTCATATAGTTACTATTTTTAAAATCCTGTTAAGTTCTTTAACAGTTAGCTACTGCTATATAACAAACTATCCCAAATTTAGTGGCTTAAAATAACAACCATCTATTTATCTTATGCTTTTATTGGTTGGCTATTTGGGCTAGACTCAGCTGCGCTCCCTCATGCATCAGTGGTCAACTCTAGGTTGGGTAGGGGACTTTACTGATCTTGTTTGGACTCTCCCACATGTCTGGGGCCTTGGATGGAACATCTGGACTGCCTTGGCTCTGGGCCATCCTCCAGCCGGCTAGCGCAGGCTTATTCACATGGCAGAGCAATGTTCCAATAGAAAGAGTAGAAGAATGCAAGGCTTCTTGAGGCCCAGGTTCTGAAAAGGCATGGTATGACTTCTGCCGCATTCTACTGTACTGGCCAAAGCAAGCAGCAATGTCAACCCAGATTCAAGGTGGGGAAGTAGACTCCACCTCTTTGTGAGAGGAACTGCAAAGTGTATGCAGGGAAGGGGATAATTGTAACCATTCTGGCAATTCATCTACCACTTTCTGGGTAATGTTGTCAACATACCAGGCCCTTGAAGTAGAGAAGCTGAGTGTTGGAGTGTTGGTCCCTTAAATGTTACTTAGCAGCAGGGTCACCAAGCATGGCTGCTTAGGCGCCAGAATATCCCTGAATATCATGAAACAGTCTTTTCCTCTAAGTTATAACCTAGAGCCTCTTCTATCTTCTCAACCCCTCCCCTCACTATGTGTCCAGGGACTCAGGTTGGAGGCAGAGCTGAGAGACAATCTCTCATCTCCCTTCTTTCAACTAAAGCTTTGTTACTGGGCCGAACTTGGTTTCTTCTTTCTCTAGAATGAAAATTATCTCCAAGGGGGGCCCTTTTTCACCTCTCCAACAAATATATTTCCAGCTAGACCACTATGCTAGTGTGCCAGACACGTCCAGGTGTATTCAGGTCCCAGGGACAGACCTCACCTAGGCTTCCTTATTTCTCTATTAACTCATTGGATCTTCCTTTGCAGGTTCTCACCTCCTACATAGCAGAGGGACAAAGTGGAGTATGATGCAATAATTTAAAGGTCCAGCTGGTCTCGTTAGGTTAAAAACTCTCTCAAGTTCTTCCTCCCTTCCCAGTTCTCTCCAAGATAGATCTTTGGGGGAGATTCTGTCTTACCTTCTCTTGCAGTGGCATTTGAGACTGGTGCCTCAGTTCTCTTGGCTCCCCTGAATAGGGCTTGCTTTGTACCATACCTTTGAAAGCAGCATGCTGAGGGGTGGTGGCCCCATTCATGAGTGTTTGGCTGGCATACTCTGCTGATGCCTGCAGCCTGTGTACCTCATGGTTTGGGTGATCCATGCTCCTTTGGAGCTCTGTAGTGTTCCCTGTCCTCCCTAACCTTAACTCAGCCCTCACCAATTGCTCCCTCTGAGTCCCCATCATGTTGTCCTCCCAGCCTCCAGGGTCAACTTGCCCTCTTCATGCTGGGTCTTAGAGCAGATGATTTGTGTGTCCTGTGTCGCCTCCCCTCAGCCCAATTCTCACCCTGGCTTAGCTGTGGTGGGCAGCTCCATGCACAGTAACTCGTCCCACCTCAAGTGCCAATGGCAGTGGCTCCAGCTTTTCTGCCTCAGATGTTTCCTCGAAGCCAAAGATATCCACACAACCAGGAAGTAAGAAGAGGTAAACTCTCCTGGGAATAATCCTCAACTAGTGGGGAATGAGAGTCAGCTGATAAATCCCCAGCTCCCTGACATTCAGAGCGAACAATTCTGAGGGGCATTTTACACAGGTGCTTAGAGGGTCCCCAGAGGAATGGAGTGCCAGTTGTATATCCTTTATTAGCTTCTCCTCCTTCCCTGTCTTCTCTTGCTTCCTGGGATCAACTCCTAAGTAAACGACCTGCACCCAAGTTCTTGTCTCATGTTCTGCTTTTGAGGGAGCTCAAACTAAGGCCCTATAGAAGGGCTTCGGCTCACAATTTAGCTTTCTTCTGAGGCCTCTGGTCCTTGGGAGCAGGGGGGAACTCTGCATCGGGTCTAGGCCATGCAGGAACTGTGGGTGACCCCAGAAAAAAACCCAGGCCCTCCCTTTATGTAACATAAGCGATCCACTAAGTTGACCTTAATGAGGTTGCCCTCCACCCCCAGGTGAGTGTCTGAGAACTGGGGAGAAAGAGATAGGCAGCCAGTGTGGCAATCTCCTCTATTTTATCCCCAGAACTCCCTTCAGCCCATCAACATATCTTCTCACTCTGGTCGAAGTCACAAATGAAGAAGGTGCATTTCCTACTATGTCCCCCACTTCTTCCTCCCTTCTCCCAGAATCCCCTGGGTACTTAAGGGTAGGCTTTGGGCCTCCCCACTTCTCTGCATCTCCTGCTTCTTCCCAGGCATAAAGTAGAACTCTGATCTAGGTAGGCAAAGTCTGCCTCTTGAGATGTTATAGGGGGACATAAAAGAATGTGGAAAATCATTTTCTCTGACCATGCTTGATATTTCTGTCACTGTTTTGCTAAAGAGAAAAGGGAAGTTGGCTTTTTTTTTTCTTTGGCTGCACCACCTGGCATGTGGGATCTTTGTTCCCCGACGGGCACCCCCTGGACTAGAAGCACAGACTCTTAACCACTGGACCACCAGGGAACTTTGGGAAGTTGGCTTTGAGACTCAAGTTCATCAGTGACCTCTTTGCTCTTAAACTTGTGCTGTCCCAATATGGTGGCTACTAGCCACATGTCGCTCTTATGCACTTGAAATGTGATTAGTGGAACTGAGTATTAAGTTTATGTAAACTTAATTAATTAAAACTTAAATTTAAAAACTGATAATTCAGTTATTGGGAAACTTTTAAGCATGTTGGAACAACTTGGGTATGTGAATATACTTTTTCAAGTGAAGATTTTATAAAACCTAAATACAGATCAAGTATTTTTAAATTTTTGAAATTTTATTTCAAAATTTAACATCCATATTGAGATGTTTTGAAGTGTAAATACACACCTGATTTTAGCCTTGGTACAAAAATAGAATATAAAATACTTCATGAATATTTTTTTATATTGTCTACACATTGAAATGGTAATATTTTGGTTATGTTGGGTTAAATAAAATATATTATTAAAATTAATTTCACTTTTTAAAATTATTTTTAATGTGGCTAGAAAGTTTTAAATTGCAACTGTGGCATGCATTGTATTTCTACTAGAGGATGGCTCTAGAAATACTTTCCTGCTGCTTCTTTGGGGCCATGTGCCTCCTGGTTTAGTCCATGGGGGTGGAAGTCTACAAGAAAACATGGTTTAAGGAGGCTTTAATATAGCAGTTTAATATTTGCAATATATTACCCCTGTTACAGAAGTATTGGCCCTACACTGGCTTGAAGGATAAAGGCATATTCCTTTCTCTCTTGTGCTTTCTGTATGGGGAAATTGATGAAAAGAAAGATGTTTTCTGGTGTCTTGAACTAATCAATCAATTTATTCACCAAGATGGAGACTCTAAGTGGAGAGGAATGGATTTTGTTTTAAACAGGTCAGGACTCCTGGCAGCCTCATTTGGACGATGGATGGTCACCTGACCTAAACTGGGCCAATGAGTTGCTGTCCTGGGAAACTGGAGTAGAGACTAAGGGATTCTAGTTCCACCTGGCTGCCTTCTTCAACAGGGAGCTCTAAGCCCCAGTGATGGAAGTGATGGCCACCCTTTGCCATGTGTCTGGGGTGCAGCGAACGCCAGTCTATGGTGAAAGAGAAAAGTTGGCTTCTCAAGAAGACTTTCTGGGTTACTGGAAGCCCTTCAAGTTCTAGGTTTGCTTCTTACCAAGCTCTCCCTGCAGTTCTGACTCTGAGGTTGTAGGGAAATCCCCATGTCCTCATAATACGTTCCCCTGAGTGTGCTCTTATTACCTGCAAAGCAAAGAAGCTTACTAATACAGAGTAGTAACTCCAAAATTTGGGGTGGGGGAGGGGGAATTAATTATTGACCTTTCTGTTTATAGCTCCAGAAAGAACCAGAAGATAATTTTTTTTTTTTTTTCTGTAGTTGATCAGTGGTCTCCTTGTTCTGGGGTAGCTGACACAGTTTTCACCACCAAACTTCAGCTGCATTTTGGGTTCAAAAAACTTCTGTGGCCAGTCTGGGAAGCAGGTCACCATTTACAACATTGTTTCTAAGGGAAACACATTCCACGATCCAAACAATGAATTTGTAAAGAATGTTTCACTTCCAGGAGGGATGAGCTGACCCAGCTGTACCCTGAGGGTTGTCTACCCATTAATCCTTAGTCCCCCTTCCACGCTGAAAGGCATGGGGACCGACCCTGCAGGGTTGGAGTATGTATGTTGGGGGACAGTTGTGATAAGAGCGAGGGAACAAATAGGGCGCCCCAAATCTGGGGTGCTCTAGGGCTCCGTGTATACTGAGAGGCCCTGGAGGTCCAGGGATGGCTAAGAGGGGGAGGTGAGAGGAGGACAAAGAAACTTGGCCTCCTTCACATTTCTGTCACGTCTGCCAGCCCGCGAAGTCCAAGGGGCCTTGCTCAGCTCAAACCCTTTTTGGAATAAGCAGGTGTTAGAAAAAAATCCCATATCAAAAAATCCCGTATCCTCTGCCTGGGGAATCCAGGGCGCTCGACGTGGGCTCCGCGGGGCAGCGTGACTGTTCTCTGGGAGTGGCTGTCACCGCCCGGAGCAAACCAAGGGGCTCGGGCCAAGACTATATCCCTTTTGGAGAAGGCCGCGGAGAATGGGGTGAGTGAGCCAGCTCATCCTCCCCACCCCCTCACTTCTACCCCTCCACCCCAGGCCGGAAGAGGCGCTGGCAGCCTGAGCCCGGACTCGCAGGGGATAAGCAGCTACAGCTTTGTCTGGGAGGGAGGGGAGAAGCCCCGCCCCCCCGGGGGGGAGGGAGGGCGGGAGAGGAGGGGGAAGAAGAAAGGCCAGGGAAGAGGGGTGGAGGGAGAGATGGTGAGCTAAAGAAAGAGGGGGAGGGAGGGCGGTCAGATCCGATTGGGGTAGATAAAGGCAGAGGGGCGGGAGAGAGGGCGAGGAGGGGCGGAGGGGGACTGGGCGCCCGACCCCCAATCGCGCGGCTGCCTCAAGCTCAGCAGGGCTGTAAGGGAGCCGAGCCCGCCGACCGCTGACCGAGACGCTGGCTGGAGCCGTCCCCGGCCGCAACACCCCCACTTTCCAACTCCAAGGTCCCCGCAGCGCGCGAGAGGTGCAGCCGGCTCCGGACGCAGGCAAGGCGCGGGCCGCGGGCCGCGGGGAGCGAGGCTCCGGGCCCGATTTGCGGGGCGCAAGGTGTGGTGCACTGGGCGGTCCTCTCTCCCCTTGCCGAAAGTTTTCCTGCAGTGTCCCTTGCCCCGTCCAAGTCAGCCCCTCAGTCCTCGTCTGCTCCTGTTCTCCTCCCTTCTTCCCCAGACACTGGGGGTTCCCGGGCGTGTGGACTCCGCAGGGGCCGCGTAGGTGAGGAACCCCAGCCTGCCCGCCTTCCGCGGGAGAAAGTTGTGGCTCTAGGCTTGTCCTCCCCCTCCGATTCCTGGGGCGTCCTTCCTTCTCTCCACGCCGAGGGCGGCTGCAGGAAGGCGCCCCCACCCTATCCCCGGGGTCCCCGGGATGCCCTGGCTAGAAGGTGCCGGGCGGGCAGGTGCAGGGATGGCAGGCCCCGACCCTTATCGGGGGGTGTCCTGGGGGGTGTCCGATCCTAATCTGGTCCTGTTCTTCCCGGCTCAACCGACGATTCCCTGGAGGCGGGTTCCAACCTCCGGCGCCCGAGCCTCCCTTGGCCTTCAGAAGGGCGCCGGATGCGCGGGGGCCCTGGGTCCTCGTTGTACTTCCCCTTTGCCGGCTCGCGGCCCGTCTCCGGAGCTGATACCGGAGGTCGCTGGTTCTCGGCTTTGCATCCTCTCTCGCCAGAGAGGCAAGTGCCTTGGGCCGACCTCGGCCACTTCTGCATTTCGAGTGCCTGCACTGCACTCAGTTCCTAAGCTGGGAGATCCCTGGGGACAGCAGAGAGGCACGGTGGCCTGACAGGGAGATATAGGGTTCCATCTTACCCTGGGGCGCTCCGTGGGTCCTGGGTTGTCCACCGCACCTCTGCGCCTCAGTGACAGGAGGAGCTGAGCGCCAGGCTTCTGAACGCTGCGATGCACTTTATTTCTAGGTGTGTGGAATCTGGATCCCTAAAACTTGTTCTCCCAGAGAACAGAGGCCATGTCTAGAACTGGCCAAATTTATAGTAAGTACTTTACATGTGATGAATGAATGTATGAACCAATGAGCTGACAAATAACAATTCCTGCCACAGTTGATCTTGGTACAATGGGAGGAAAGAATTAGAAACAATGATTCTTTTAAACAGCTGTGAGACAGAGCCAGGGGCCTTCTTTCCCAAGCATCTGGTTGAGGAATCTGGGGTTGGATTTATTCTATTCACCAATCCACATTTCCTTACTGGGAAATTTTTCTGCAGGTGGTCTGAAGAATTAAAGAAACTTCTCAGTGGCTATATTGGGTAGTTTGAGGAGTTTTGTTTTGTTTTGCTTTTTTGTTTTCAAACTTGTGTCCAAATGCAGTGTCTCAGAGAATGTGGAGTCTGCCTGTGAGGTGCCCATTTGGGATCAGAGACCCTGGAGTATGGCCATGAGTGTGGGCCCCAGCTGTGCTTTCTCCTCTGAACAGGTCAGCCTGATGCCTGGGAGCTGCTGCAGTCGGGTGGGCCTCAGGGGGACAGAAGAGGACCTCAAATGATGCCTGTGCTCGGAAAGGGACAGTAGCTTTGGAAAGAGGGTAGTTCTTGCCTTGGGACAAGGAGGTGGAGATAGAGCATGCAACCTGCCCAGGCACCTGGGAGTCTGGGCTGGTTCGATTCAGGATTCCCTGTGCTGAGAAGGCTGGAAGGTGAATCCTGCTCCTCCTTCAGGAGAAGGGAGAGCAGAGGTGGAGTGCAGGGGGGATAGGATAATCTTTGGAGTGCAACCTAGGCATATCCTATGTTCCTCTGTCCTAGTTTTTTATGCTGGTGAAATCTGGTTAGAATGATGAGGGATACTTTTGGGGAGCTTGGCTGAGAGAAGGCCAGGGGATCTGGGGCCCCTAGTCATACCCTCTTCCAGGGGAAGGTAGAAGATGTGCCCTTTGCACCTGGCTGAGTGGGCCAGGGCCTGTGCAGTATTCTGTCCCTGCTGTACCTCTGGCTGGCAGCACCCCCGCCTTCCTGAGGGTGGTCTCACTCTGCCCCAGAGTCCACTTCTCTGCATCTCTGCATGGCTTCTGTTCTGGGTTCAGGCCCTCTCTCCAGTTTGTGTTATCCTAGGAGTTGGTCCAGGATGGTTGACAACCCTACACCTCGTTTTCAGCCCCTCAGTTCTCCTCGTCACTCTTGGATGCACTGGCCTACCTGGGACCACTCAGTTACCGAGTTTTGCTTTGATTTCTTGGTCTGTTTCCTGGAGCCAAGCTTTTTGTCTGCCTTCTGTGCATGAGCGCCTTAGGAGTGGCCAACAGAGTTTGGCTGGAGAGGTGTCCAGGACCAAGTATTCTGGCACCTATGCTAGAGTGCCAAGAGCTGGACTGCGGGCCTTGCCAGAAGGGGGTCCTGTCACCAAAGTACAAAAGGACCTTGGCCTAATTATGTCCTTCAGTCTTCTCTAGGATACTTTTGGCAGGAAGTGTCCTCACTGGGAGGTGAGGTGTGGAGGGGGGACCAGATTGTCAGAGAATCCCTTGGAGAACTTGAGAGACTGGATGATCCCAAGAGCAGTCTCAGGATTTGTCCACATTCATTTTCCTCTGCCCAGAGTGAGAAACTGGGCAGGTCTCAGTAGTGTTCTTAGAATGGAAGAAGACGTACAGTCTCTGTCTTCAAGCTATAGTTGCGGAGAGCTGCTACAGCTGGGTTTGTAAAACTAGGGCAGTGGTCTCCTTCTACACTTCCCCGCCCCTCCCACCACTCTTCACAATTTGGTCGTTATTTATCCCAATGACACACTGTGCTATTTAAACACGTCCCTGCCTCTCCAGAAGAATTGTAAATAAATCTTTGAGGCTGCATAAGCTACCACAGGCCCATGACTGAAGGCTTCATTTATTTGGCTATTTGTGGATTCCCATGGAGGATGTGGTGGGGGAGGGGATGGGGCAGGAGGCAGTGGGGGAGCAGGGCACAGTAAACAGGAACATCTTCCAGACTCCATTGGCTAGGTGGCCAGAGGGTCATTTTTTAATCATCCCTTGGATGGTAGACTCTGGAGCCTATAATCAGAGGTTGATGCAGCTGCTCGGGGATGACAGCTTGAGGCTGTAGAATTGCCCAAGGCAGCTGTGACTGAACTAAAGAAGGCAACCTCTCACTGAAGAAGCGGGCAGGGAAGGGCATTTGGTTAATTCCCGTGAGATGAGCAAAGTGACTTAGAATGGCTTTTTCTATTCCTTATATTGATAAAAATTAGCAAAAAGATACCTTATATTTCCTTGGACATGTTAATCCGAAGTGATTTGGCAAATAGGTTTACTTTTACCAGCATAACACTTTATCCATAGTGTTAGTTTGATTAACTGCTCCTTTCTATAGAGAAATGAAAGAACTGTTGGATTTGGAGTTTGAATGGCATTCAGAATTTCTAGCAGCATGATATTGGGCAATGTAATAGATGCTGTCAACATCCTTCCTGTGTTCCCTTGACCTCAACCAGTGAGTGATGGGAGAAAGTGTATAAATACTCCAACTCCCTCACCTCTCTGTTGGGGTAACTTTGAGGCATATTCCATGCTGTCTTTCAGAGTTGCCTTGTAGAACCATATCCCAGTTGCTAACAGTAATAACTGTCTCCCTTCATTGGCTGCCTTCCCTTCCCTCTTTCACTTTCCCACTCCCTTTCAGCTTGCACTCTAATCCTTGTCTTTTTTTTTTAAAATACTTTTCTCTTATGTTTTTTAAATAAATTTATTTATTATTTTATATTTATTTTTGGCTGCATTGGGTCTTCATTGCTGCATGCATGCTTTCTCTAGTTGTGGTGAGCGGGGATGACTCTTCGTTGTGGTGTACGGGCTTCTCATTGCAGTGGCTTCTCTGGTTGCAGAGCACGGGCTCTAGGCACACGGGCTTCAGTAGCTGTGGCACACAGGCTCAGTATAGTGTTCTGGCTCACGGGCTCTAGAGCGCAGGCTCAGTAGTTGTGGCACACAGGCTTAGTTGCTCTGCGGCATGTGGGATCTTCCCAGACCAGGGATTGAACCTGTGTCCCCTGCATTGGCAGGCAGATTCTTAACCACTGTGCCACCAGGGAAGTCCTCAAATCCTTGTCTTATGGTCAACTTCTGGGGGAAACCAACCTAAGGCTTTAGTCTGTAGTTAAAAAGTCATTTTATGTCTTTGAGTCTCCATAGAGAATAGACCTTGTCAAGGGGGAGGATTGGACTGGGAGTTTGGGACTAGCAGATGCAAACTATTGTACATAGAATGGATAAACAAGGTCCTATTGTACAGCACAGGGAACTATATTCCATATTCTGTAATATACCATAATGGAAAAAAAAAGATAAACCCTGGTTCTGATAAAGTAGAACACTCCTACCACCCAGCAGGACCTACTCAGGGCTGAAAAGCTTGGGGCCACATTTCCAGCTACTTCCAATGTCACTGCGTCCAGGAATTGTTCCCTGACTATGCCCCATGGGAGTACAGCCCCATCTTTTGCCTTCTCATCTCACATTTTGCCCATCCCTTTCCTTCTTGTTTCATTGTTCTCTATCTCTCACCTTGTGAAATTTGAGAGCAGAGTCCTTGACTGACTCACCTTGGTAGCATCCTGCAAAGTGCCTTTTATATCTTGGATTCCTCTTAAATATTGTTGACTGAATAAAAAATGAGAAGAAAAAAAAATAAAGTCTCTGAGTCTCAGTTTCCTCAGCTGTATGATGGAAATGATAACTATCTCACTGTGATACGTGCTCAGACAGGGGCCTGGCACACAGCAAGCATTCAGGCAAACATTTGCTGGCTCTTTGAGTAGTACCGACGGGGCTATGATGGATTTGGGAATGGGTGTTTTGGTGGACCATAGAGAATTATAATACTTTGGAGAGAGAGGCTTGAGAGCCAGTAGGAGCCAACTCTAGCACACACCTGGCCTTGACTGGGCTGGGATGTGATCAGTGATCTTAATTTCCGAGTTTGTACACAGGGTGAGGAGGATACGAATTGTACTAGGTGGGGGGCTTCCCTGGCGGTCCAGTGGTTAAGACTACAGGCTTCCGGTGCTTCCACTGCAGGGGGCGCGGGTTCGATTCCTGGTCAGGGAACTAAGATCCCACAAGCCGCGCTGTGCAGCCAATTGTACTAGGTGTCAATATTTACGGTATGTTCAACTGTGCCCTGAACTGGCTGAATCACTGTGTATGAGACACTTCTGAGGTTCAGTTAAAGATTATTGAAGTGAGTGCTCTGAGTCTTTGGGGGCCTTGGTTTCCCCATCTCCAAAGCCAGGGCTTAGATGATTCCACAGGTCCCTTCTGGCCCTTGGTCTCCTCAGGAAGAGTCTATTGCATTCTCCTTCTGTCAATACAAAACAACATTTAACAAAAGAAAACCTTTCATATGTCTACAATTAGGTTGCCCACCATGGGGCACCCAGCACTGGGCCATCCTAAAGTTTTAGTCTTTTCTGCTGGCACAAGGGATTTCAGTAGAATTATCCCAGTAAAATGTTTGCCTTCCTTGTGTACCAGTTTCACTTAATGATGTAGACATGATGTGTCCCCAGAGGAGGCCTGAGGAGTGGGTAAGGAGGATATGGAAAGGATATGCCCTACTTTCCTGAACCACTATGCAATGCTGTAGACACCCAAGTGGAAACCAAGAAAAGTCCATGTGGAAGAAGAGACTTCTGTATGACAGAATTCAGCATTCCTAGTTGGGTTTTACTCACAGTGCTCCATTGATAATCCTCCTGAGGGAGTCCCTGACTCAGCAATTCCACCCATAGGAATTCTTATCCTAAGGATATAATTGGACACATGAAGAAAAATATGTGCATCAGGGATGTCCCATGCAGCATTTTTTATAATAATAATAATAATAACAACAACGAAAACGGAGACTAAATGCCCCCAAATAGTAAAATTGTTAATCATGGTGTATTTATACGTTAAAATACCATGTGACTACAAAAAATTTAGGATACAGATGTGTATCTGTTAACATGGGAAAATAGGATACATTTCTAAAAAGTAGGTTACCAAACAGTGTGCTATTTTTGTAAGATATATCATATCATCCACTTATTTGCCTCTGGAATGATATATAGAAAAATGTTAATAGTGGTTGTCTCTGAGTGGTGGAATTTTGATCTTAACTTTTTAAAATATTTTCGATTTTTTATTATGGTAAAATATACACAATATAAAATTTACCTTTTTAACCATTTTTAAGTATACAGTTCAGTGTCTGTCTTAGTCTGTTTGAGCTATACTATATAACAAATCCCACAGATTGAATGACTTACAAACAACAGAAATTTATTTCTCACAGTTCTGGAGTCTGGGAGTCGTCAGGGTGTGAGCGTGGTCAGGTGAGGTTCCTATTCCAGAATGCAGACTTCTCATTATATCCTCACATGGCAGAAGGGGCTTGGAAGGGTCTCCTTTAATCCCATTCGTGGCTCCACCCTTATGACCTAATTACCTCCCAAAGGCCCCACCTCCTAATACCATCATAGGATTTCAACATATGAATTCGGGGAGGATACAAATATTCAGACCATAGCAGTGGCATTAAGTGCATTCACAGTGTTGTATGACCATCGCCGTTATTCATTTCCAGAACTTTTCCATCATCCCAAACAGAGACTGTACCCATTGAACATTAACTCCCCATTCCCTCACCGCACCCCAGCCCCTGGTAACCTCTATTATACTTACTGTCTTCATGAATTTCCCTATTCTAGGTTTCTTATAAAAGTGCAATTGCACAGTAGTTGTCCTTTTGTGGATCCTAATCTTTTTGCCTATCTATATTTTTAAAATTAAAAAAGTCTGTTTTACTTATGTAATAAAAAGGAAAGGAACAAGAAAGACCTGGGGGAGAATTGTGGTGCTTGGTCTCTGGTACTGTCATTTCAGGCTGGGCCACAAGGTCCTGGCCATCCTTGTTGCCTCCGCCGCCATTACCTGGGGTGGGGGTCAGCGTCTGACCTCCATCTCAGCCTGGCAGGACAAAGGTGGATGACCAGTGGGCCTCAGAACTAATCACATTTGGGGCTTGCTGGTTGCTGGCAAATCATCTTATCCCAGGGTTTTCTGTGTGTGGTGGTGGGATTGAAAGGGTGTGCTTGGGGTTCACTGTGCCTCAAACCTAACAGCTGTCATGCAGTGAGGTCCAAACCAGGTGGAAGTCATGTTGCTGAGACCATCTTTCTTAAAGATTGAGAAGGAGAGCCTCAGCCTTTCTATTTTAAGCATCCTTTGTGTATTTCTGACCCTGTGGCTCAACTCAACCTACTAAATACCCACCAATGGCAGCTGTGGGTATGGCTGCTGAATCCTTTGTCCACAGGCAGGGTCAGCCTGCCAGGATGCAGGGAGGACTTTAACTGGTGGAATCCATGAGATCCTAAGAACTCTGGGGAGATGGGTAGTGGCCTCAGATAGTCAGTGCCCTCTTCCTAAGGCTCCACATAGGCTCTTACGGTTGATTATACAGATATCTGGGGCAAGGATTGATCTCTTGTGCATGTGGTGGGTTGTGTATATGACAGGATAATTGGGAACATGGTGCAGAGGGGTGGGGGCAGGGGAGGTGGTATGTATGTGTGTTTCAGTCTGGCCTGAGGTGAGAGGAGGTCAGGAAGCTTTGGTACCCAGAAACTGGATACTAGGTTGTGTGGCTCTATTCAGGGGTCATGGGAGTGGGTCAAGCGGCTTTACTCTGGGATGTCTTGTTCTGTGGAAAATGTTGTTAAGTTTCTCATTAAGCAATCTCCCAGAAGAGCCTGCCCCAACCCTCCAGCGAGCTGGTGAAAGAATGTAGGTCTGGGAGGACAGATGTGCCTATTGTGTTCTCTGGAAATTTCTTCACCTGGCTCTGCCTGTTTTCTTTCTGCCCAGCAGAAGGCTGCTCTTTTAATCCCAGACAGTGGGGGAAGTATAAAGATTTTAAGGAAACAGTCTTTGAAGTCCATTTTGAAAAGTTTGGTTTTTCGTGGTGCTGATTTTTCTTTAGGGTTAGTCAGCTGGTTGCAGGACAGGCAGAGGAGGGTGTGAGTGTGGTTTTGTGGAAAACTTCCCCTCAGCCTCCTGGAAATGTTCTGGAAACCCCTGGATGAGCTGTTTCTCCTGGGTCTGAGATCTGCTATGTGAAGCTTTCCCCACACCTGTTGTAGGGCATTAATGAGGTTAAAAAAGGGTGGATGTGAGATGCCCCACAGTGGCTACCCCAGGGGAGGGCTCAGCACACACTGACCCTTCCTCCGCTCGCCTTCCTTACAGCTTTCAAGGGCGAGGAACCTGCCTGTCTCTGGCGGTGGAGGAGGCCAGCGCTTTGGGCTTTTGGGTTTCCAATCCTGGCCCTGGGTAGCAAGGAGAGGAAACCCTAAGATCTCTGCACACAAAGCTCATAGTCTCAGCCTATAACACCAAAAAAGGGAAGAACTGCTGGGGTTCCCTTAGGAAGGGGATGTGAGGTCAGAGATGAGTTTCAGAGAAGCACTTAGTAAACAGGAAGCATGGCCAGAAAGAAACCTGTGCTTGTAGGAAGTGGGGAACTGGAGACGGCCTCCTCACCTGCCAGGATAAGCCAGCAGTGCCTCGAGCTGACGGCGAGTGGGGGCTCAGAGCATGAAGAGTGACACAGAACTTGGGCCCTCCCTGTGGGACAGAGCTCCATTTAAACCTTGCAATTATTGGGCTGGAGGAAAGTTTAATTTGCCCTTCTGAAGGCAGGACTTTAAATACCCCATAAAATAGCCCTCGGTTTTGAGAAATGCAGGTGAAGGAATGCTTAGTCTTATGTGTCTTGTATGCCTCCACTAACTTCCCACTCTTTCCTCATGCCAAGTCAGTTACATGGAGTTTTGCACTTTGTTGAGTTTTATCCTGTGAGGGGTCATCTGGGCAGGGTCCCTCTGGCTGAAGATGACGGAGGCGCTGCTTCCCTTCCATCAGGGAGGCAGAGGTGGCCAGGACATTCCCTGGGGCCTGTAGATACTGGAGGGTTCGCTTTCTGGGTCTTTGGGTTCTCTGAGCTGGAGTCTAAGTTCTTTGCACACACACACACTCCCTCACACACCCATACCACACATTCATATGTGCACTTGCACGCTCTCTCACACCCATATGGACACATTTACACACACACTCTCCCTTACATATCTACATCTATACATTTACTCACATCCACACCTACACATCCACACACATACCGCTTCTTCTGTCTGGAGTTTTTGCTTCCTTAGTGACTTTTTTGGCCCCATTCCAACACCCTGCTCATCCCCTGTGAGGCCAAGGTTTCCTTCTAAATATCCGTCCTGAAGTCAAAAGCTTGTGGATGTTGACGGGACTTCCCTATAAACAAGTAGTTGCTCATCTGGGCCCGCGAAATGATCGTTTGGCGGGGGGTGACTGTTGTGACTCTCGGGGTCACTCGCCTGGCCACCTGCCCGCTGGCGTGAGAGTAGGAGGCAGGCCTTCCCGGCAGGCATCCCGAGACCATTCCCTCAGATCTTCCCCAGCCACACTTAGAGACTCACACCTGTGTGAGGAGGGCCTAAGCAAGAAGGGTCAAGGACCCAGATGTCAGTGGAAGGAGCTGGGGCTTTGTAGACCTTGCTGCTGGCAGGAGGGCGCCCAGCTTGGCCACCTGTCCTGCTGAATCTCAGGTCCTCATCTGGCAGGTGGACCAGACAGAGACTGCCTCCTGAGATAGAAGTGAGGTTGCCTGTCAGCAGGGGTCTTGTACCTGTTGTCAGTCAGGCACCCAGGTTTTTTCCAGAAGGAGGGGGGCAGGCTGTTTTTGGGGCCCATGAGTGTAGGGGGTAGCTTGTTCTTTAGACAGAGGGTGAGATGTGTCTAGGGATTCGTGGCTCTGTAACATTGCAAATACCTGGGTCCCTGGATGGGATCTCCATCCCAGGCTCCTGCAAGGTCTGCTTTCCCTTCAGCTTGTCTGCCAGGCCAGTCACTGACTCATCTGCCTTCCCCAGGGCTGTGGCCAGCAGCTGAAGCCAGCCTCCAGCTGCCTGTCCTACTCGGAGACTCTCATGTCCAGCCAGGGCACCACAGAAGGAGCACTGGCCTCATCATGTCAGCTCTGTGACCTGGGACAATTCACCTGACCTCCGGGACCTTCTGTTTCCTCATCTTTAAAGTGATAAAAATAAAGCCTTCCCTGTGGGTTCTTGTAAGGAACAGGAGAAGGCTTCTAGAGTCTTGTCACCAGCAGCACCAGCATCCCTTGGGAGCTTGCTAGGAATGCACATTCTCAGGCCCCACTCTAGAGGTACTGAATCAGAAATTGGGAGGAGGCGGACAGGAATCTGTATTCAATGAGCCCTCTGGGGGATTCTGATATACACTTCTCTAGAATATGGCCAGGTCAGGTGACTTTTAGCTGAAAACTCTTTCTTCCCATTCACCTCAAGAGAAGCTGTACTAAATAAGGCTTCTGCTTTGCATCAGACAGTCCTGGGTTTGAACTCTAGCTCTGCCTCTTCCTGGCTGTGTGTCTTTGGACAAGTTACTTCACTTCTTTGTGCCTCAGTTGCTTCATCTACAAAATGGGAATATTATTGTTTCTTTCTTCATGGGGTTGTTACGGGGATTAAATGAGTCGAAGCAGGTAATATCTAGCTTGTAGTAAGCTTGCATTTCTGGTAGTTGTCTATTATTCACACTTGTTGTTTTATTATTAACGTAGTAATACTGTTGTGATTGTTCTGTTCCCTATTTGTGAGGGAAACAGGAGACCAGGGCCTCCTTTGACTAGTCTTCTGTTAGTTCTCTTTGCTACCTGCCTCCACGTTAAGTGCCCTCCCTCCTCAGGCAGGACAAGCCAACCTCTTCCCAAATACCTTCGCCTCGCTTTTCCCTAACCTCTAATGTCCTTTTGGGGTGTGGAGGGGCAAAGCTTTGTATTCACATTCACAATAAAGCTGAGGAAGTAGAGTACATATACCCAGTACACTTGACCTTATCTCTCCCTTTGGTGCTGTTTGATGTTCTTTTCCTGAGCAGAGTGACTGAGAACCATGTGGGTGGTTCCCTGGGGGCCTGGACACGGGGTGGGAAAGGGATGGAGGAGGCACATGGGTTTGACCAGTAAGTGGGCCTTTTATTGAAGAAACCATGTAGATGGAAGGCAAAGTATGCCGTTTCCTTCCTAGGCAGCACGAATTTTGCCCATGTTTAGGACAGGCTCAGGTGGAATCTCTTGTAATCTCTAGATCTTGGCAGCGCCCCAGGTCGCAGCTCAAGTCTCCTTCCTTGTGTGGCGCAGTAGGGCTGGGGTTTCCTGTTTGCCATCAACACTTCTTCCTGCCCCCACACGAGGAGGCTGAAGTGCGGAGGGGCCAGCACTATCTCCTCTCCCACTGCTTGGTTACAAAGCAGGCCCTCAGGAGACCTGATGAGGCGGTCTTCGATGCTGCCTCGGATAGCATGAAGCCATGGATAGTATGAAGCACCGTGTCAGATAACTTTCTTCTCCAACCCTAGAGCTCCAGATCGTCCCCAGAGGGCAGGGCCGACCAGGCTTCAGAGAAGAGGTGGGGAGAGGCCCCAAAAGGGGAAGCTGCAGGCCCCCAGCTAGTGTTTCCTTTGCATCTGGGGCCTGCAGCTGGCTCCCTGGCTTCTGGGGTGTGGTGCCCTGGTTTGGTGATGGGGCCCCTTGCATCAGCTCTGTGCCTGTACACACTGATCCTTGGGGATGCTCTGCACTGTCCCCTCTCCCCTTTGAAATATTAGTAATGGGAAGGGGGGCACTAAAGACTCAACTCAGTTTGCTTTTAGAAAATTCTGTTCCTTCCATTCTTGAAAGTCTTTGTTGAGATGCATTTGGGGGTGTCCTCAGTTTACACAGCTCTATCCCCATCAGATTTCATAGCGGTTCTCAGCCCTGGTTGTACATTGTCATGACCTGGGGAGGTTTTAAAAATGCTTGTGGCTGGACCTCCTCCCGGAGGGTCTGATGAAATTGGTCTGAGTTGCAGCCCTGACATCAGGAATTTCAAATTAACCCCCTACCCCATTCCCCCTCCAAGAGAGTCTAATGAGCACCCAGAATTAGAACCTCTGAGATGTTGTGTGTCCTGAGTTCAGCTGTTACTCCTTCCCACTTTGGTTTCAGCTGAGGCTTGCCAAGTGCATGTCCTTCTCGCTGGTCAGGGGGTGGCTCTGTGGGGTTTGCCCCACTAGGAATGCTTCATGGAATAAGCCCTCCCCTTTCCCATCCTGTCTCTCTCTCCTAGTTATATTTTCTTAGAGACTGGGACTGCCTGGGTCCTATAAATTCACTGTTGCTCCGGCACCCCCCATCCTACCCTGGAGCTGAGGTGGGAGTGGGGTGGGTCCTGGCTCCTGTTATGCAATCAGAAAGACCCTTTAGGAAACAGAAAACAAACAAAACACCACAGGGGTTCTTCATCTCACTCTGGACTTTCCAGCCAGGGGTGGCCCCCCTTTCTGTTCTGTATTTGCCTGCTGGGGACTTTCCAGTTGATCAATAAGATGAGAGACACTTGGTCTCTAGGCTGGAACAGAAACTGTGTAGGGATTAGCTAGCCTCCTGGGGATGCTCTGCAACCAGATAACTTCAGTGTGTTCTCTGGGCTCCCTGACAGAAAGCGAGTGAGGGCACAGGAGTCTGGAGGAACCAAGAGCTAAGAACAGAGGAGCTTCTGCTCTCTTTGAACAGAGCTTTGATGCCTTTCCCACCTCCTCAAGCTTCCTGAGGACTTAATGCTTGCCCTCATCACAGGAAACTGAGCTGGTTAATTTCAAGAGCCTGGCTGGCCTCTCATTTATTCTTGGGGAGGCTGGAAACACCTGTGAGTGGGAGGGGGTGGGGGGGAGCGGTTCTGTGAAAAGAAAGAGGAAAGGATCCTTTGTGCAACAGCTACAGGGTAGCTACAGGATTTTGGCTGGTCTAGAACTTGGGCAAGTCTGTCCCCATTCCTGCAGCTCAGCCTTGTACCGACTGCACCTGGAGATCCTGTGCAGGCAGCTGTTCTGTCCCAGCTTGAGAGTGGGTAGAGGAAGGTGATAGAGCCAGGAGCTTCAAGCCCTGACGTGGAGCAGGTGTCGTGGCCGCTACTGGTACCCACCCAGATCCCCTTTACCTATTTTTTTAAAAATAAATTTATTTGTTTTTGGCTGCATTGGGTTTTCGTTGCTGCATGCGGGCTTTCTCTAGTTGCGGCAAGTGGGGGCTACGCTTCGTTACGTGCGCAGGCTTCTCTTGTTGTGGAGCACGGGCTCTAGGCATGCAGGTTTCAGTAGTTGTGGTTTGCGGGCTCTAGAGCGCAGGCTCAGTAGTTGTGGCTCACGGGCCTAGCTGCTCTGTGGCATGTGGGATCTTCCCGGACCAGGGCTCGAACCCATGTCCCTTGCATTAGCAGGCGGATTCTTTTTTTTTTTTTTAATAAACTTATTTATTTATTTGTTTCTATTTTTGGCTGCGTTGGGTCTTTGTTGCTGTGTGCAGGCTTTCTCTAGTTGCAGCAGGTGGGGGCTACTCTTTGTTGCAGTGCGTGGGCTTCTCTTGTTGTGGCTACTCTTGTTGCAGAGCACAGGCTCTAGGCACATGGGCTTCAGTAGCTGTGGCTTGTGGGCTCTAGACCGCAGGCTCAGTAGTTGTGGCACACGGGCTTCCGCGGCATGTGGGATCTTCCCAGGCTAGAGCTTGAACCTGTGTCCCCTGCATTGGCAGGCGGATTCTTAACCATTGCGCCACCAGGGAAGCCCCCCCTTTATCTACTGCCTGTTATGGGTGTGGACTGCCTACAGGTCTCAGTTGCTCCCTAGTCTTGAGAATTTCTCTTGCAGGATAATGCCTGGGTGCTCACCCCCTCCTCCCAGAGGTGGCTCTCAACCAGCGACTGACTAGCGTGGGGTACAAAGGCCTGGCCTGCCTGTCTTAGGGTGGGACAATTCGGTGGAGTTGTTCACGCCCTAGAGCTCCCATGGGATCAGGCTGTGGCTGGGCTCCAGTTCCTTCCCCAGCCCAGTCCTTCTTCCCTCACTCCCTTACAGGTTTCTCCTGAAATCAATTCCTTAATAACTCATGTGCACAAGAATCCTCATTTTGACCTCTGCCTCTAGGAATTCCCTAACCTAAGACAGCAGGTTAGCTTTCTTTGGGCTGACTGTTGAATCCACTGTCTCCGCTGAAGAATTAATAATGAGAATGGGAATATTTGCAGGAGAGAGGCACAGTGTGAGAGCTGGGGGTCCAAAGAGAGAAAGCTGTAGGCCTAGGAGAGGAAAGAAACACCAAATGAATGGTTTCTGTGTGGTGGTATAAGTGCTGTGATGAAGGACAGGCTGAGGTGTGGGTGCCTATCCCCCCAACACTGCCCAGGGACAGCGAGAACAGTTTATAGGAGGAGGTAAGTTTTGGATCCGGGTCTAGGGAACATGTGAGTTTGTTTGGGTCTGAAAAGCATGGGCACACTCACAGAGCATGAAAAACAGGTGTAGAAAGTTCTTTGTAGCTGGGATGTCATCATCTTCAATAGCTTAGGAACCTTCCCTTTGTCAAGACATTCTCTTGGATCTTAGGGATGGTTGTGCCCTCAAGTTGTCCTGGGAACAGGCAGGAAGTAGTGGATGGGTCTTCACATGGGAAGTGCTAGGTTCTGCTGACAGGCTGCATGGCATTGCCCAGGCATTTAATGGAGCTGAGGAGAACCCAGAACATGCCAGGGCATGAAGTGGTGCCAGAAGAGAGGACTGACTGGTTAGTGGCCTCAACAGGTCTCCACTGTAATTAGTTGACTAGGAGGCTCATGTCCTGACTTGGCAAGCCCAATGGTATTCACATCTCCAGACATGTTAGCAGACATGCTTTGTAGTTAGTAGACATTCAATACACATTTTATCTTTTAAAGTTTTTCTAAAGAGAAGTTGTACTGATCTAGAAGTCTTGAGGGCTAAATGGCCACGTTCACGGGGGGTTCAGTAGGTTTAAATATGTTTTAGACTTCTAAAGAGTGACTCCACATCAAAGATTATTTGTGTCAAATCTGCCCTTTCATTCCTGTCCCATTCTGTCTCTCTCCTCCTTTCTCTGTATGGGAAGCACTGAGCTGTCTCCGTTCTGTGCCTGAGATGCTGGCTGATGTGGGAAGCACCCTCCTTCCTCTCTGTCTTGCTTTCCCCTCTTCAAAGAGATGGTGAAGATTGGTTCTATATTCTCAAGGCAATGTGGAAGCGATGCTTGGAAATGATCCTTACAAGGCATTGTGGAGTCCAGGAGGGCTTCATAAATTCTTGATAATAACAGAGAAGGCAGAAGAATTGCAGCCAGCTAGCTGAGCAAATCCCTCTCTTCGAGACTGTAGATATTGGCAGGCACCCTTGGCAGAAGTGTCCAATTGAATGTGGATCCCAGCCCCATCAACCTTCTTCCTCTGACTCTTCCTTGTGTGAGAACAATACTCTGCTTAAGCAATATTGGACTGAACTCTAAATTTCCGGCCTTTTGTTTGCTCTGCTACTGTGTTTGCCTTAAAGTGTATGTAAATGTAGCTGGCTTTTTTTTCTTCTCCAGCTGGCTGGAGGTAGCCAGTGATTTGTGGTGATGGTTGGAAAGTTTATGAAGACAGATGCAGTTGTTGTCCTTGAGATAGACAAAGGAGGGGTTGGGTCCTAGAATCAGCTACCTGTAATTTCAGTTCAACAATGTGGTCGGCTGTGTAAGTATTTTCCTAACATTCCTAACCTAAGAAACGTAAAAGTAAGAAAAAAGGTGGGGAGAAGTCAGGCTGAAGACAAAGATTGGGCCAAGTGAGTCTATAGGTCAGATTTATAACAATGGCCTTGGTGAAGTCACTCAATATGTAGACAGAGCTTTAGAGAATTCCCACATTTGGGCCATCAGACTACTTGATGATTTATATCAACCTGGTAAGTAAAAAATAGTGATAAGGGAGATTGAACATCTTTATTAACTATTTGTATTTATTTTTCTGTGAACTATCTGTTCATGTGCTTTGACAAATTTTCTATTGAGTGTAGTATTTTTCTTATTGAATTATTAAAGACTTTTACATATTGAGATTAACCTTTCATAATATGTATTGTAAATATTTTCTCCCAATTTGTCATTTGCCTTTTGACTCAGGATAGGGTAAACTTTTTTTCTAAACAGAAGCTTAAAATTTTTACAAATTGGTATCTAGTTTTCTTTTTTCATCATGCCTTCTGGGTTTTGGGTCAAGAAAGTTTTCCCCAGTTCAAATTTCCCTACATTTCCTTCTAGCATTTTATGTTTTTAATGTTTAAGTTTTTAATTCATTTATGATTCCTTTTGGTGGAAGAGTAAGGTAGGGATTTAGATTCCGCATCTCCCCCTTTCCAAAGGCCAGTCAATTCTCCGGCAACATTTTGTTTTATTAATCTATCTTTTCCCTGCTATTTAGAAAGGTAGCACACATTCTATGTTCCCAAATATGTTTGGGTCTATTTCTGTATGTGATATTGTTTCATTAATCTGCCTGTTTTCCTCAAGTACCAAATAGTTTTAGTAACTGCAGAGAAGACTTAATTTCTCTAATTGGTACTTTCAGTAGATTTAAGAGGATGTAGTGTCAAAAGGGATTTGTCTTGGGAGCAGGACAGATTGCTTTCAGATCCAAAACAAAATTACCAAATTATAGGTTATTATGGAGGCAGTGAATGAGAGTCCTGCAGAAAATCCAATCACTGAGTTAGAAAATTATCTGTAGAATTCTGGGGAAAATAAGGAGGTGGAGACTGTGAGTAAAAATTATACGAAACTTGGAGGATAACTGCAGGGATATATGTAAGTATGTATGTATGTATGTATAGTGCTGGAGAGAGGGGATAGAGACATTGCAGAAGAAAAAACAAGAATGGAAGGAAGAGAAGCAGGAATCAAAGCAAGTATAGGATATTTCCCTGGCTGGAGAAAGACCTGAATGTTCAGGATGAGGTCTGTCAATGGCCAGGCACTACTAATCTGATTTCTACTCCATCCAAGCTTTGGCATTGGCTCTGGCCGAGGTCCCCCATGATTCTGTGTGGTAAATCAGAGGCCCCTCTGGGTTTCCCTTGGGCTCCCACCACCAGCTCCTGGCTCTGCTGATCTTGGCCTTCTTCTCAGGGCCCCCTGTTCTCTTGGCTTCCAGGAGACTGCATCTCCTGTTTTCCCTCCCCTTATAGGGACTCATCTTTTCTCTGCCCATCCCTGACCTACTGGGTCCTTTGAATCCCTGCCCTTGGCCCTGCCCCTTCAGCCCTCCCTGCTCTCTCCCTGGTAATCTTGCCACTCTCCTGACCTCCCTTCCTTCAGCCAAGCCAGGATTCCCTCCCTGGGAGCTCCACACTGTCACTCTCCTGGGCCGCAGGCCTGGCTGTGCTTCTTGTCATCTGCATCACGGGGTTCCATGGCCCTGCCTCAGACTCAGCCCGTGTTCCTCACACCAGTGCTTGTGACTGTGCATGGCCACCTTCATCGCTATCCTCACCAGTAGCCAGGCATCGTGCTGGACTCTGCCTTTACCCCCATGTCGAATCTGGCCCTTTCCAAATCTTTTTATTGATGGATCATGACTTTTTCTCTACCTCTTTAAACTCTTTAGACTCTGTTACTCCATCCCCACTGCCTGCTTCCCTGGGACAGGCCTCTCAATTGGTCCCCCTACCTCTGTTTTCTTCCCCAATCCTTTCTCAAAGTAGACAGCAGAGTGTGATAATCATTCCAAAATTCAACTCAGATCACACCCTTCCCTTATAACTCCCCTTGTTTTCCTATTGCCACTATAAAAAAATCATCACAGACTTGGTGGTTTGAAACAACAAAAATATACTCACTTACATTCTGGAGGCCAGAAGTCTGACATTGGTTTCAGTGGACCAAAACTAAGGTGTCAGTAGGGCTGCGCTCCCTCTAGAGGCTGTGGGGGTAATTTCATTTGCTTGCCTTTTCTGGCTGTGTTCCTTGGCTCATGGTCCCTTTCTCCACCTTTCATCCACAGCGTAGCATCTTCAAATATCTTTCTCTGCTGAGGTTGTCTGTAGAATCTCCCTCTGCCTTTCTTATTAGGGCACTTGTGATTACATTTAGGGCCCACCCAGGTAATCTAGGTTAGTCTTCCCATTTCAAGATCCTTAATTTAATCACATCTGCAAAGTCCCTGTCACCATATAAGGTGACAGTGACAGGTTCCAGGGATTAGGACCTGGATATCTTTGGAGTCCATTATTCAGCCTACCACACCCCCCATTGTACTACTGCAAAGTCCAAACTCCTCCATATGGTCAAGGTCCAGCACACACACCACCCCATCCTGGTGCATGCTCCTGCCTGGACCACTCTGCCCCTCACCTTTGCCAGCTCTGTCTCATCACTGAGGTCTCAGTTTAGAGTTCACTTCCTCCAGAAAGCTCCTGGGACCCCACCCAAGTCCAGATCAGGTGCCTTTCCTGTGTGCTGCTGTGGCACCTGCCCTCCTCGATAGAATTGTCTTTCCCCTCATATCCCCTCCTGCTGGACTATGTACACTTGAAGGCAGGGCTGTGCCAGTTTACTTGCTGTTGAACTGCCATCAGTAAATGCAAAGCTTTGACACATCTTAGGCACACAATAAATGAACATATACATTTACATATGCATAGAAGAGGTGCTTTAAAAAAATGGGTACTCACTAGTTATGGTAATTGTCACTTAAGAAAAAAAGAAAAACTTTCTCAGTAGTCTGACTTTCTTTCCTTTTCCTTTTTTTGCAGTACATATATACTCCAAATTTTATGATTTTTTTTCCTTTTTTGAAGAATTGAAAAATTAAAATTTAGAGAGAACAGTTGTATTCTTGGGGTACCACTTTTGGGTATACAGGTGGGGTATGAATTTTCTGAATGGAACTCTGCCCTCCACTCCCCTCCTCCCACTTATACCCCTTCCTTAGGGAGCCTTTGTATTAGTTTCCTGTTGTTCTTGTAACAAATTACCAAAACTTAGTGGCTTAAAACAATACAAATTTATTATCTTCTGGTTCTGTAGGTCAGACGTCTGACATGGGTCTTCCTGGACTAGAATCAAGGTTTTGGCAGGGCCTGTGTTCTTTTCTAGAGGATCTAGGGGAGAATCCATTTCCTTGTCCTTTCCAGCTTCCAGAGGCCACCCACATTCCTTGGCTTGCACCCGATTCCCCCAACTTCAAAGCCAGCAACAGTGGGTTGAATCCTTTTCGCATTGTGTCACTATAACACTGATTTTCTGCCTGCTTTTTCCATTTAAAAAAATTGTGGCAAAACACACATAAAATTTGCCATCATAACCATTTTAAGTGTACAGTTCAATGGCATTAAGTACATTCACATTGTTGTGCAGCCATCACTGTCATCCAGCCACAGAACTGTTTTCATCTTGCAAAACTGAAACTCTATACCCATTAAATAGTAACTTGCCATTCCACCTTCCCTAGCCCCTGGCAACCACCATTCTACTTTCTTGTCTCTATGGATTTGACCTAGGTACCTCATGTAAGTAAAATCATACAGTACTTGTCCTTTGGTGACTAGATTACTTCACTTGGCATAATGTCCTCATGGTTCATCCATGTTGTAATGTGTGACAGGGTTTCCTTCCTTTTTAAGGCTGAATAATATTACATTATATATATATATATATATATATATATATATGCCCCCCACATATATATGTGTGTGTGTGTATATATATATATATATATATATATATATATATATATATATA
>NW_020837962.1:30928317-31091246 GCF_003676395.1 Aethalodelphis obliquidens
TATATATATATATATATATATATATATATATATATACCCCCCACATTGTTAATCCATTCATCCACTGATGGATATTTGAGTGGCTTTCACCTTTTGGCTGTTGTGATTAATTCTGTGAAGAACATGGGTATACAGATATCTCTTCAAGGTCCTACTTTCAGTTCTTTTGGGTATGTACCCAGAAGTAGAATTGCTGGATCATATGGCAGTTCTATTTTTAAGTTTTTGAGAAACTGCCATACTGATTTCCACAGCGCTGCACCATTTTACGAATTCCCACCAATAGTGCACAAGTGTTTCAGTTTCTCTGCATCCTCACCAACACTTGTTGTCTCATGTCTTTTTGATGATAGCCATTCATCAAAATGTGAGGTGATATCTCATTGTGGTTTTTTCAAAAAATTTTATTGAAGTATAGTTGATTTATAATGTATTTAATTTCCACTGTACAGCAAAGTGACTCAGTTATACACATATGTATTCTTTTTCATATTTTTTCCATTATGGTTTATCACACGATGTTGAATATAGTTCCCAGTGCTATACAGTAGGACGTTGTTGTTTATCCATCCTTTATATAATAGTTTGCAAGACTTACGTTTCCCTGATGATTAGTGATATTGAACATCTGCAATCTAAAGCCTCCCAACAAAGAAAAGCCCCAAGACCGGATGGTTTCATTAGTGAATTCTACCAAACATCTAAAGAAGAGTTAATACTGATCCTTCTCAAACTCTTACCAAAAAATTGAAGAAGATGGAACACTCCCAAACTCATTTTACAATGCCAGATCCCAAAGCCAGATAAGGACATTACAATTAAAAAAAAAAAAAAAAAAAAAATACAGGAGGGTGAAATACTAGATGAAAGAAAATATAAAAATTCTCAACAAAATACTGGCAAACTGAATTTCAACAGTGCATTAAAAGGATCATACACCATGATCAAGTGGGATTTTTCTCAGAGGCTGTGGCAAGCAGTGGCAGCAGCCAGCAGTGTGGCATTTCCCTGGCCCTGGGTCAGTGTTGGGCTGCTCGAGCTGTGGATCTGGGGCAGGGACAGAGAGCCATGTGCTCCCCGCCTCTGGTACATGGTCTGCTGAGTTCCTAAGGACACAACCTGACTTTAACCTCTGTCTTCACCTTTCAAATATAGGCCTCTCGTCTGATGAAAAGAGAAAGGAAGAATGGACTACAGTCACCAAACTTCCCTAGTCCCATGTGGACAAGATAAATACATTTCCAAGTAAGATATTTTGCTATGGTATTGTGTTTGCAGTGGCCAGTCCCATGTCAATGGAAGCCACTGGCAGAGGAGCCTCCTCTGTGCATGAGAGGAGCTCATGTGTGTGAGAAGGAGAAAGCAACTGAGTGTGGACTAGTGAGAGCATCAGCAAGGTTGCTGCTATAGATAAAAAACATGCCCCCATGGGGCTTCCCTGGTGGCGCAGTGGTTGAGAGTCCGCCTGCCGATGCAGGGGACACGGGTTTGTGCCCCGGTCCGGGAGGATCCCACATGCCGCGGAGCGGCTGGGCCCGTGAGCCATGGCTGCTGAGCCTGCGCGTCTGGAGCCTGTGCTCCGCAACGGGAGAGACCACAGCAGTGAGAGGCCTGCGTACCGCAAAAAAACCACAAAAAACAAAAAAAAACATGCCCCCAGAGCCTGGCCATAGAGAGTGAAGTTAAGGAGGTCTTTAGGACATGGCACCCTTAGGGGTTCAAAAGAGATGATGTCCTGGAGGGCTTCCAGGAGGAGGAGTTGGCGCTGGCTGCTCACTGTCTTGTCTGTGGTATACCCCAGGGAAGTCCTGGCTGGGTTGTGTCCCTGTGCTGCTGGGGTTCTGGCTAAAGTGGGCACAGGTGCCCCCTGAATAGCAGGAGACAGTTTCATTGCTTTATATGCACTAAAGTCTTTTGAACTCAGATTTTTGCTGATATGGCAGGGCCTAAGCCAAAATAGACTTTTTTAAATTATAAGTTTGCAGATATATTTTTACATTCAGCACAGGGATTTGTACATATTTTTCTCTATCTTAATGAAATGTTTAATTTATTTGAGACCAAATTGTTTGAATTCCTTTAGACACACTTGGCCATACACAGGCACACCATTGTGTGAGCTGTAGATCATACTTATCTCTTCACTGATGGATTTCCCCTGGGGCTTCTACTGACCAGTACTTTTAAATCCTAGTTTCAGATCCTTGTGTTCAAAAGTATCAAACAGCTTTTGTTTTAGGTTATTTGGAGTCACATTTTTTGCTAATTCACTCCAGCTTATCTAGGTTTAACTTGTCTGGAACTTCTTGGAGTTTCCAGCCAGTTTTGACCTCCTGTGTGGCCCCAAATCTCTCCATTGAATGGCTGGACTTAGAGGGACTGAACTCCCTTGCCTCTTGCCTGAGTATAGGCAAAAGAACACACCTCAGCCTCCTCAAGCCCTTCCCAGGCCTCCCCTCATTCACTTTCAGATAAAACTTGATCACAGCATTTTCAGGTTTGACAGCTCTCACTCTGATCACAAAGGGTGTGACATGCTCTCTCACATTTAGTAGAGCTGTGCTCCCAGGGGGGCCACTTGGAAACCAGTATTTAGAGGCCTTGTAAGGTTTTTAAAAAATATTTTTATAAACTAAAAGCACCTAGAATAGATTAAAAAGATAAAAGCACCTAGAAGGGTACATTGCTAGGATTCAGAAGCCCCCTCATGCCCACTTCTAGTCACCACTCTCAAAGGTGAACCACTGTCTGAATTCTGAATTCATATAAATGGAATCATACAATATGTGCTCTTTTGTGTCTGGCTTCTTTCACTCAGCGTAATATCTTTGAGATTCATCCGTGTTATGTGTAGTTCATTCATATTCTCATTGCTGCTCCATTGTGTGGCCATAGCTGCCTTTATTCATCTGTTCCACTCTTGATGGGAGTCAGTAAATTTTTTTTTTTTTTTTTTTTTTTTTTTTTTGCTTTACGCGGGCATCTCACTGTTGTGGTCTCTCCTGTTGCGGAGCGCAGGCTCAGCAGCCATGGCTCACGGGCCCAGCTGCTCCGCGGCATGTGGGATCTTCCCAGACCGGGGCACGAACCCATGTCCCCTGCATCGGCAGGCGGACTCTCAACCACTGCGCCACCGGGGAAGCCCGGGAGTCAGTAAATTTTTAAACACATGATAAGGTCATGTCAATGAAGCATAAGTCAGTGGGACCCAGGCCTGTCCCTTTAACTTTCTGAAATTCTAGGAGTTTCTGAGTCTTGTGAAGGTTTGTAGTGATTGTCCCCTCCTCACTCACAGCATGTGTGAGGGAGGAAATGCTGTGGAGAGGCTGGAGAAATCCTGTCTATGGGCTTTTGAAGTGTGTTTGCCTCTATGAATCTGTGATTTAAGGCCTGCATATTTAGCTTGGGTTTGGGGAGTGTTGTGAGAGATGCCAACCTTTGTCAGCAGACCAGACCTGCGTTGGTTTTCTGGAGTTGCTCTTTACATCCAGTCTGTTCTAGATAGTATTTACTCTTGACCTTGACCTTGAACTCTGGGTGTGTGTATGTGTATATGTACACATGTAGACAAACACCCAGACTGGAATGACTGAAGGCCAGCTTAGAGGTGAGAAAAAGAGGGAATAACTGCATTATAAGTGGCTTCACCTGAGATTGTGACACCTCTTGTATTTTTCCCTTAAGGAACGAACTTCTTCTGCATCTGAAGACCTACAACTTGTACTATGAAGGCCAGAATTTGCAGCTCCGACATCGTGAGGTAAGGAGTCCCAAGGAAGATCTGTGAGGCTCCTTCCCTGGTGGCCAGCCCAGTCTTTGTCTCCATGTCTCCTGGTCTGAGAGTCCCTGCCTCTCCTGCCACAGTGAGGAGCCTCTCGATGCTAGTGATGTTATTGGGAGTCCCTAGAGTTCTTCAGAAGGAGACCCCAGGCCCAAATTTGTTCTAAAAAGGATGAGCTTTTCTGTTCAGGAGACATTGCTGCGGCTGTGTGGCTGGGCTAGCGCCAGCCTCAAAAAAAGAACCCTCCCTTTCATGAAATGACTCTTTCAGCTAACTCTCAAGCAGCCTTCCTCCTTTGGGGCAATTCAGGAACTTCACACTGTCCTCTACGTTGACACATCTGGGCCCATGTCCTATTGCTGAAGCAACCTGGACAAGTTACATAAGCTCTGGGTGGTAACTCTTGGCCCTTCCCCACAACTGCAGCAGCCTTCCTCGAGTGCCTTCTTGGAGTGTTCTTTGTTATCCATCTGTCTTTCCCCAGCCCCCATCCTGAATCTAAGCTTATTCATACTGTATCCATTTCTGTAAAGCCTGTTTCAGATAGATGGTGGAGTAATATATACTCAAATGTCCTTGACCGATAAGAAATTGTGTGTAATACCCTTCTAAACATATTTTCAGGTTGTCAAGCCATGGGGATTTAATTCATAGAAACAAACGGATATCCAGATGGCAGAATTTCAGCTACTAAGGCAGGCTGGTTGGGAATACTATGTAGTGGCTTTTTGTATGTGCCTCAAACCACACCACATAGGCAAAGTCCTACTTTGGGTTAAATTCTGCCCTACAATCATGTGATATAAACTAATGATGCCAACCTTGACCAGCTAGAAGGCCATATATGACTTGTGCTTAAATAAAGCTTTTCTCCCTAAGATCCCCAAATGCCCTAAAGTTGCTGCACTCTTCTCCTGCCTTCTTTATTACCCCCTCCCTCTCTAAGGATGATCCTGGGGCCCGGGTTAGTTGTTCAGTGAACAAGTATCATCTTCGTTTATGTGGCTTGTCCTGAAGATGTGGCCATAGCCCAGATATCAGGTCTTGGCCCTGCTTATAAAATATGGGTTCATGCAGGGGACACGGGTTCGAGCCCTGGTCTGGGAAGATCCCACATGCCATGGAACAACTGGGCCCGTGAGCCACAATTACTGAGCCTGTGCGTCTGGAGCCTGTGCTCCATAACAAGAGAGGCCGCGACAGTGAGAGGCCCGCGCACCACGATGAAGAGTGGCCCCCGCTTGCTGCAACTAGAGAAAGCCCTCACACAGAAACAAAGACCCAACACAGCCATAAATAAATAAATAAATAAATAAACAAAAACAAAAAAACATGGGTTCAGAAAGGTTTTTCTGAAACTCTAGAAAGAAAACCTGACCCTTTAGGCATTGTCCTCAAACCCTCTACTAATTAGTGGCTGGACCATTAGCAAGATTTTGGTTGTTAAACAGCTTTTCTGAGATGTGTCCTATAGGTGATTAAAAGGTTTTATGGTGATTAGTGAGATCCACTTCTTTGGGATAAAACATGCAAATGTTTTTAGAAGGGTTTCACATTTAAATGCTTATCAGTCAACAACCCTTGAGTATAAAGTTGGAATTCTTACAGGATTTATTCACCTCTTGGAGAGCTGTTATGTAGCACATTAGCTAATTATTGGCCTGGGAAGTTCTGCTGTTAAGAAATCTGATTAACACATCATCTCCCAACTCATGATCACACGATACTCTTTTTAAGGTAACAATTGATCTGGTAGAGGAGCTAGTATTCTGTTAAACAAACTTGAGGAAATATTACTTTAAATCTCCTTCAACCAGTGGGTCAGATTAACATATAACATGTTATAGCTAAAGACACATCACTTTCCATAGTAGGGGAGGGGAAAGTAGCTAGTTTAAGGTTTTAGCTCTTGCTTCTGTTAGCAGGGTTAGTCTCACATACTTTAAGAAATGTAATTGGACTTCCCTGGTGGCACAGTGGTTCAGAATCTGCCTGCCAATGCAGGGGACACGGGTTCAAACCCTGGTCTAGGAAGATCCCACATGCTGCAGAGCAACTAAGTCCATGTGCCACAACTACTGAGCCTGCGCTCTAGAGCCCGCGAGCCACAACTACTGAGCCTGTGTGCCACATCTACTAAAGCCTAGAGCCCATGCTCCACAACAAGAGAAGCCACCGCAATGAAAAGCCCATGCATCATAATGAAGAGTAGCCCCCACTCGCCGCAACTAGAGAAAGCCCGCACACAGGAACGAAGACCCAACACAGCTAAAAATAAATTAAAAAAGAAAAAAAAATGTAGTTAATTTCTTTAAAGTCATTAGTATAAAAACAACAAAAAAACTTTGTTATAATTTGCACATGTCTATGAATTTTGAGGCAACTTTGCCCTGACCTCTGAGGTCAGCTTCAGAGCCTCAGGGGTAGTTTACAAGTGGAGAGAGTGTCTTGGAGCTGGGGTGTGACTGTAACTTGGGTGCACCCAGCTGGACACATCAAGGATGCTGTCAGTTACCCCCAACAACATGGTGCTGGCTTCCTTGAGGCTTTTCTGGGCTCACCCTGCCAATTGTTTTGTGGCAGGAAGAAGATGAGTTCATCGTGGAGGGGCTGCTGAACATCTCCTGGGGGCTGCGCCGGCCCATTCGTCTACAAATGCAGGATGACAATGAACGCATTCGCCCTCCTCCATCCTCTTCCTCTTGGCACTCCGGCTGTAACTTAGGAGCTCAGGGGTGAGTGAAGAGAGATGGGACTGGGGGGTGACCAGGGGTATCTGGGGGTTCCATCTATTCTCAAGCAGGTAAATTCCACCTTCTTCCAGCAAGCCTTGATCCCAGCTCCTATTCCCACTGCCCCCTGCCTTCGACTTGGGATGAGGAGAAAGGGGTGTATGTTGGTGTTATTGGGCTTCCATGCCTGTCACCACAATCACTGAGTGAGAGTCAGAGTGATGAGGGGAGATGCTGAGTCAGAGAGGAGAAGCACTAAGGCCTGGGTGAGCAGCATGCCTTCCCCAGCGTGGAGACCCCTAGTCTCTGAGGGGTATCGTAGTGGCCAGCCAGGCCCAGTCTGCAGATTTCTGAAAGGACACCTGATGCCCCAGCATCCTCCCCACTGGGACCACTCCCTATAGAACAACCCCACCCCAGAGACATTTAGGGCTCAAAACTTCTGTGCAAAGCTCTCTGTGTCTGAGGGGAACCTGGAAGAGGAAAAAGAATGTCAGGCCCTGTCCAAGCCAGCCAAGCAAGGTCTGCTTCAGGCCACACCTGGAGTTGGGTGGTGGCGTGATGGTCTTGAGAGGTCCCCTCTCCTTGGTTCCCACTGGAAGGTCTGTGAAGACTAAGCCTGTTCCTCCCTGTAGCCAAATGAGTAGTTCAATGCATCTAGTAAGGCACACCCTCTTTACTGTCTTTCTGGGGCTTCAGTTTTTAGGACCAAGTGACTATCCCTTGTTCCATCCTAAAATTTGCTGATACTGAATGCCTTGGGGCCAGAGCGTGGGTGGAGTGCGCCAACCGTTCAGCCAAACCACAGTGATGTTTTTTCTGTTTTAAATAAGAACCAAGCCCTTTCTGTTGACCCCATTGAACATTTTGTTAAACTCCACAGCCAAATCTATTCTTTGCTAAAGTTGAGAGAAACCTACAATGTGGCCAAAGCCTGTTACTGATCTGGTTTCTTTCCAAGGGAATTTAAGGAGGAAAATCTTTGCCTGTCCCATCAGCGCCAGGGCGTCCAGTCAAGCTTCTCTGGTTTCATCTAACTTTGACGGTTTTATACTCTGCTTTGTTTTCAGCACTTTCACTGTATTTGGTTTCGAGTGGGCCAAACCCTTTCCACAGCGCCAGCCCAGGCCCTGGGGTGTTACATTCTGTTTCCTAAGTGAAATGATTTCTAAAATTCCACTTGACCATGTGGCCTTTGGCTGGCCTACTAAGGGGTCTTTCATGCTATACACTTATTTCTTTTCCATTCCATGTGGCATCAAGCTGGTCTTGGTTGGTTCTTGAAACCTGCAAATACTTTGAGAGAGTTTTCAGGAATGGTAAATAATGTTGTCCCAGTGCCTGCTATAATAAAGTGAATGCCTGAACCACTGTGTTAAGAAGCATGCTGAGACCAGTTTCTGCTTTGGCAATAAAGAGTGCTTTGGACAAGGGAGTGGGAAGGGGCTGCTATGGGTGCCAAAAGTTCACCATTCCTGAGAGGCTCTGCTCAGTTTCATTCTGGGGCTCAGAAGCCCACTGGTTATAATACAATAGGCAGTTCTTTCAGATTTTCAATTTTAAATTGTCTTCACTTAAAATTAGCATCCCTTGGGATTTCCCTGGTGTCCAGTGATTAGGACTCTGCATTCTCATTGCAGAGGGCCCAGGTTCAATCCCTGGTCTCAGAACTAAGATCCCACAAGCCACATGATGTGACCAAAAAAAAAAAAAATTATCCTATCTCTGCTGAGTCCCAGTGTTACCAAACCACACTTGGGTCTGCTCATCTACGTGCAGTAAAGCCAATTTAGTGACACCAGGTTGTGGTGAAGGAAAGTGCTGCGTTTATTGCAGGTCCAAGCAAGGAGTCCAGGCAGTTAATGCTCAAAATCCCGAACTCTCCGATGGCTTTCATCGGAGAGTTTTTAAAGGCAAGGTGAGGGGAGAGGGTCGCAGGGTGGTAGATGCTCTTCTGATTAATTGCTGGTGAGGTGATTGGGTGGTATTTCAGGAGTCAACATCATCTGGTTCCAAGGGGTTTGGGGTTTACCTGCTTGTGATCAGAATGCAGTTAACTTCTTACACCTGGTATAAGAAGATACTTTTAATATTTGCAAAGCAACTCATGGACATGGCTCAGGATACTATCTATAGCCCTTGAGGAGGAACTAAAGGTCCTTGACTTTGTTTTTTGGCTAAACTGTTATTATCAATATTTTGTCTTGCTTGACTGTTTTCCTTAGTTTCTGCATTTTCTCACTTCTCTGATTAAATTTGTTCTTTGGAACTCAGGGAAGGCCTAGGAGGCTAAAGCTTTTTTACAAACAAGAGGAGCGGGATACAGGGGTCTGTTCCTGGGAAGCCCCCACAGGGTCCTGCTTTGTTTCACCAGGGCACCTGCATTCTTCTCAACATGGGATGGTCCTAATTGGTTAAATATTATTCTCCTTTCTGGCCAAATCCTCTGTTGATTTTCGATGTGTTTCTCTGAACTGCCACTGTACTTTTAGGCTTTGAGGAGTATTTTCCAGCTATCATAGCAATACCAGGTCTCAACTCAGATTGCCTGCTTGTGACCCTTTCTCCAGCAACCCTGAGAACACTGCCATCAGGGCCACTTCCAAAGCTGCCCTGACTCTTGTAGCAGCCAACCTATTACTTTCCATTCCTGCTAGATGGTAGAAGCAATTTCTGAGTTATTCCTCCAACAGAAGTGGGTCTGAACTAGAATCTTGTCCCTAGAAGTAAATGACCATTATTAGGGTTTTCTAAATAAGCTATAGAATTTGTACGTGCTTAGAAACTCAGCACAGGCACCACACAGGTGTTCTTTGTTGTTCTCTGTCCTGGACTTCATGTTGCTGCAAATACTGGGAACAAGCATTTTCTCCCTCCAGAACTCCCCTTCCCTGCCCAGTGCTTAGCCCAGGAACTGGACCAGCCTCATGAGACACTCAGCACAGCCTACCATGTCCTTTGTCACCTGCTGTGTGCTGGTACCCAGCCTTGCACAGGCCAAGTGCTCCCTTTGTACGAGTGGGGTGGGGTGGGACTGGGGGCGTTCTTCTGCAGGGGCTGAACCTTTTGTTTGTTTTCTGCTCACCAGCACTATCCTGAAGCCCCTCACCATGCCCAACATTCCAATCTCAGAGGTGGATGCCCTGCCTGAGAATGATCAGACATCAAGTCCCACAGGTACATGCATGGTGGGAGGATCCTCTAGTTTGGGGCCGACTGTGTGAAGACTGATGTGATGAATGTTGTACACTGTTACTTATGTTTTGAAAACAAAATTCACATGGTTCAATATTCAAAACTTATTTAAAAAAAAGAATTGAAAGTTTCCCATCTCATCCACCCACTGAGTTTCCCTCCCTAGAAGCAAACTGAAGGCATTCTTCCCAAGATACTCTTTGCAAGCACAAGGAAATACACGCCAACAAAGCTTAATGGTTGGATGTCATTTCTTTTCTTCCCATTTTAATGTAAGTGGCTGCATTTTGCACATCCCTTTTCTATTAGTTTTTCTTGAGGATTGTTCCATACAAACCCATGGAGAACTTCTGCATTCTTTACAGCTCTGCTGTATTACATTGTATGAAAAAAATGATAATTTAATTGCTCCCTATTGATAAACATTTAAGTCATCTTTAGTCTCTTAGACAAACAAAAGTGTAGAGTGTCCTTATACATGTCTCATTTCACACATTTGTCAGTGTCTGTAGGATTCTTTGAAATCGAATTTCTGGATCTGAGGCTATGTGCATTTGCAATTTTGTTAGATATTGTCAGGTCGACATTATCTTGCAAGTCCTTATATCGTGCTTATCCTCTGCAGACATTGTTCTAAGCACTTTAAATGAATTAACTTATTTAAACCCTCACAACAATCTCATGAGGTGGGTGCTATTGTTATCCTCATTGTATGGATGAGGAAACTGAGGCACAGAGAGTTAGTGATATATGGTGTTGGGAAGGAAGACAGTTTTCTCTACCTTCTAGGTTCTTCTGGCTGGTCTAAGAATTAAATTGACATGAGACAGATTAACAGGAGAAAATCAAACAAAAGTTTAATAACATGTAAACTTGGGAGAGTTACTCAGAAAAACTGAGTAACTCACCAAAATGGCTGATGCCCTCACCTATTTTTGTGTCTGTGTTTGAAATTTATTTTATTTTTTTACATCTTTATTGGAGTATAATTGCTTTACAATGGTGTGTTAGTTTCTGCTTTATAACAAAGTGAATCAGTTATACATATACATATGTTGCCATATCTCCTCCCTCTTGCATCTCCCTCCCTCCCACCCTCCCTAACCCACCCATCCAGGTGGTCACAAAGCACCGAGCTGATCTCCCTGTGCTATGCGGCTGCTTCCCACTAGCTATCTATTTTACGTTTGGTAGTGTATATATGTCTATGCCACTCTCTCACTTTGTCACAGCTTACTCTTCCCCCTCCCCATATCCTCAAGTCCATTCTCTAGTAGGTCTGTGTCTTTATTCCCATCTTACCCCTAGGTTCTTCATGACATTTTTTTTTTCTTAAATTCCATGTATATGTGTTAGCATACAGTATTTGTCTTTCTCCTTCTGACTTACTTCACTCTGTATGACAGACTCTAGGTCCATCCACCTCACTACAAATAACTCAGTTTCGTTTCTTTTTATGGCTGAGTAATATTCCATTGTATATATGTGCCACATCTTCTTTACCCATTCATCCGATGATGGACACTTAGGTTGTTTCCATCTCCTGGCTATTGTAAATAGAGCTGCAATGAACATTTTGGTACATGACTCTTTTTGAATTATGGTTTTCTCAGGGTATATGCCCAGTAGTGGGATTGCTGGGTCACATGGTAGTTCTATTTGTAGTTTTTTAAGGAACCTCCATACTGTTCTCCATAGTGGCTGAACCAATTCACATTCCCACCAGCAGTGCAAGAGTGTTCCCTTTTCTCCACACCCTCTCCAGCAGTTATTGTTTCTAGATTTTTTGATGATTGCCATTCTGACTGGTGTGAGATGATATCTCATTGTAGTTTTGATTTGCATTTCTCTAATGATTAATGACGTTGAGCATTCTTTCATGTGTTTGTTGGCAGTCTGTATATCTTCTTTGGAGAAATGTCTATTTAGGTCTTCTGCCCATTTTTGGATTGGGTTGTTTGTTTTTTTGTTACTGAGCTGCATGAGCTGCTTGTAAATTTTGGAGATGAATCCTTTGTCAGTTGCTTCATTTGCAAATATTTTCTCCCATTCTGAGGGTTGTCTTTTGGTCTTGTTTATGGTTTCCTTGGCTGTGCAAAAGCTTTGAAGTTTCATTAGGTCCCATTTGTTTATTTTTGTTTTTATTTCCATTTCTCTGGGAGGTGGGTCAAAAAGGATCTTGCTGTGATTTATGTCATAGAGTGTTCTGCCTATGTTTTCCTCTAAGAGTTTGATAGTATCTAGCCTTACATTTAGGTCTTTAATCCATTTTGAGCTTATTTTTGTGTATGGTGTTAGGGAGTGTTCTAATCTCATACTTTTACATGTACCTGTCCAGTTTTCCCAGCACCACTTATTGAAGAGGCTGCCCTTTCTCAACTGCATATTACTCCCTCCTTTATCAAAGACAAGGTGACCATATGTGCGTGGGTTTATCTCTGGGCTTTCTATCCTGTTCCATTGATCTATATTTCTATTTTTGTGCCAGTACTATACTGTCTTGATTACTGTAGCTTTGCAGTATAGTCTGAAGTCAGGGAGCCTGATTCCTCCAGCTCCATTTTTCGTTCTCAAGATTGCTTGACTATTCGGGGTCTTTTGTGTTTCCATAAAGATTGTGAAATTTTTTGTTCTGGGTCTGTGAAACATTCCAGTGGTAGTTTGATAGGGATTGCATTGAATCTGTAGATTGCTTTGAGTAGTAGAGTCATTTTCACAGTGTTGATTCTTCCAATCCATGAAAATGGTATATCTCTCCATCTATTTGTATCATCTTTAATTTCTTTCATCAGTGTCTTATAATTTTCTGCATACAGGTCTTTTGTCTCCTTAGGTAGGTTTATTTCCAGATATTTTATTCTTTTTGTTGCAATGGTAAATGAGAGTGCTTTCTGATTTCACTTTCAGATTTTTCATCATTAGTGTATAGGAACGCAAGAGATTTCTGTGCATTAATTTTGTATCCTGCTACTTTACCAAATTCATTGATTAGCTCTAGGAGTTTTCTGGTAGCATCTTTAGGATTCTCTATGTACAGTATCATGTCATCTACAAAACAGTGACAGCTTTACTTCTCTTTTCCGATTTGGATTCTTTTATTTCTTTTTCTTCTCTGATTGCTGTGTCTAAAACTTCCAAAACTATGTTGAATAAGAGTGGTGAGAGTGGGCAACCTTGTCTTATTCCTGATCTTAGTGGAAATGCTTTCAGTTTTTCACCATTGAGGATGATATTGGCTGTGGGTTTGTCATATATGGCCTTTATGATGTTGAGGAAAGTTCCCTCTATGCCTACTTTCTGCAGGGTTTTTATCATAAATGGGTGTTGAATTTTGTCGAAAGCTTTCTCTGCATCTATTGAGATGATCATATGGTTTTTCTCCTTCAATTTGTTAATATGGTGTATCACATTGATTGCTTTGCCTATATTGAAGAATCCTTGCATTCCTGGAATAAACCCCACTTGATCATGGTGTATGATCCTTTTAATGTGCTGTTGGATTCTGTTTGCTACTATTTTGTTGAGGATTTTTGCATCTATGTTCATCAGTGATATTGGCCTATAGTTTTCTTTGTGACATATTTGTCTGGTTTTGGTATCAAGGTGATGGTGGCCTTGTAGAATGAGTTTGGGAGTGTTCCTCTCTCTGCTATATTTTGGAAGAGTTTGAGAAGGATAGGTTTTAGCTCTTCTCTAAATGTTTGATAGAATTTCCTGTGAAGCCATCTGGTCCTGAGCTTTTGTTTGTTGGAAGATTTTTAATCACAGTTTCAATTTCAGTGCTTGTGATTGGTCTGTTCATATTTTCTATTTCTTCCTGATTCAGTCTAGGCAGGTTGTGCATTTCTAAGAATTTGTCCATTTCTTCCAGGTTGTCCATTTTATTGGCAGAGTTGCTTGTAGTAATCTCTCATGATCTTTTGTATTTCTGCAGTGTCATTTGTTACTTCTTTTTCATTTCTAATTCTATTGATATGAGTCTTCTCCCGTTTTTTTTTTGATGAGTCTGACTAATGGTTTATCAATTTTGTTTATCTTCTCAAAGAACGAGCTTTTAGTTTTATTGATCTTTGCTATCGTTTCCTTCATTTCTTTTCCATTTATTTCTGATCTGATCTTTATGATTTCTTTCCTTCTGCTAACTTTGGCGTTTTTTTGTTCTTCTTTCTCTAATTGCTTTAGGTGCAAGGTTAGGTTGTTCATTCGAGATGTTTCCTGTTTCTTAAGGTAGGATTGTATTACTATAAACTTCCCTCTTAAACTGCTTTTGCTGCATCCCATAGGTTTTGGGTCATCGTGTGTCCATTGTCATTTGTTTCTAGGTATTTTTTTATTTTCTCTTTGATTTCTTCAGTGATCACTTCGTTATTAAGTAGTGTATTGTTTAGCCTCCATAGTTTGTATTTTTTACAGATCTTTTCCTGTATTTGATATCTAGTCTCATAGCGTTGTGGTCGGAAAAGATACTTGATACAATTTCAATATTCTTAAATTTACCAAGGCTTGATTTATGACCCAAGATATGATCTATCCTGGAGAATATTCCATGAGCACTTGAGAAAATAGTGTATTCTGTTGTTTTTGGATGGAATGTCCTATAAATATCAATTAAATCCGTCTATTTAATGTATCATTTAAAGCTTGTGTTTCCTTATTTGTTTTCATTTTGGATGATCTGTCCATTGGTGGAAGTGGGGTGTTAAAGTCCCCTACTATGAATGTGTTACTGTCGATTCCCCCTTTTATGGCTGTTAGTATTTGCCTTATGTATTGAGGTGCTCCTTTGTTGGGTGCATAAATATTTACAATCGTTATTTTTCCTTCTTGGATCGATCCCTTGATCATTATGTAGTGTCCTTCTTTGTCTCTTCTAATAATCTTTATTTTAAAGTCTATTTTGTCTGATATGAGAATTGCTACTCCAGCTTTCTTTTGGTTTCCATTTCCATGGAATATCTTTTTCCATCCCCTCACTTTCAGTCTGTATGTGTCTCTAGGTCTGAATTGGGTCTCTTGTAGACAGCATATATATGGGTCTTGTTTTTGTATCCATTCAGCCAATCTGTGTCTTTTGGTGGGAGCATTTAATTCATTTATATTTAAGGTAATTATCGATATGTATGTTCCTATTCCCATTTTGTAAATTGTTTTGGGTTATTGTAGGTCTTTTCCTTCTCTTGTGTTTCTTGCCTAGAGAAGTTCCTGTAGCACTTGTTGTAAAGCTGGTTTGGTGGTGCTGAACTCTCTCAGCTTTTGCTTGTCTGTAAAGGTTTTAATTTCTCCATCAAATCTGAATGAGATCCTTGCTGGGTACAGTAATCTTGGTTGTAGCTTTTTCTCCTTCATCACTTTAAATATGTCCTGCCAGTCCCTTCTGGCTTGCAGACTTGCTGCTGAAAGATCAGCTGTTAACCTTATGGGGATTCCCTTGTGTGTTATTTGTTGTTTTTCCCTTGCTGCTTTTAATATGTTTTCTTTGTATTTAATTTTTTTTTTTTTTTTTTTTTGTGCTACGCGGGCCTCTCACTGCTGCAGCCTCTCCCACCAGGGAGCACAGGCTCCGGACGCACAGGCCCAGCGGCCATGGCCCACAGGCCCGGCCGCTCTGCGGCATTTGGGATGCTCCCGGACCAGGGCACGAACCCGTGTCCCCTGCATCGGCAGGCGGACCCTCAACCACTGCCCCACTAGGGAAGCCCTGTATTTAATTTTTGACAGTTTGATTAATATGTGTCTTGGCATGTTTCTCCTTGTATTTACCCTGTATGGGACTCTCTATGCTTCCTGGACTTGATTAACTATTTCCTTTTCCATATTAGGGAAGTTTTCAACTATAATCTCTTCAAATATTTTCTCAGTTCCTTTCTTTTTCTCTTCTTCTTCTGGAACCCCTATAACTTGAATGTTGGTGCATTTAATGTTGTCCCAGAGGTCTCTGAGACTGTCCTCAGTTCTTTTCATTCTTTTTTCTTTAGTCTGCTCTGCAGTAGTTATTTCCACTATTTTATCTTCCAGGTTACTTATCCGTTCTTCTGCCTCGGTTATTCTGCTATTGATCCCATCTAGAGTATTTTTAATTTCATTTATTGTGTTGTTCATCGTTGCTTGTTTCATCTTTAGTTCTTCTAGGTCCTTGTTAAATGTTTCTTGCATTTTCTCTATTCTATTTCCAAGATTTTGGATCATCTTTACTATCATTACTCTGAATTCTTTTTCAGGTAGACTGCCTATTTCCTCTTCATTTGTTAGGTCTGGTGGGTTTTTATCTTGCTCCTTCATCTGTTGTTTGTTTTTCTGTCTTCTCATTTTGGTTATCTTACTGTGTTTGGGGTCTCCTTTTTGCAGACTGCAGGTTTGTAGTTCCCGTTGTTGTTGGTGTCTGTCCCCAGTGGGTAAGGTTGGTTCAGTGGGTTGTGTAGGCTTCCTGGTGGAGGGGACTAGTGCCTGTGTTGTGGTGGATGAGGCTGGATCTTGTCTTTCTGGTGGGCAGGTCCACGTCTGGTGGTGTATTTTGGAGTGTCTGTGGACTTATTATGATTTTAGGCAACCTTTGTGCTAATGGGTGGGGTTGTGTTTCTGTCTTGCTAGTTGTTTGGCATAGGGTGTCCAGCACTGTAGCTTGCTGGTCGTTGAGTGAAGCTGGGTGCTGGTGTTGAGATGGAGATCTCTGGGAGATTTTCACCGTTTGATATTATGTGGAGCTGGGAGGTCTCTTGTGGACCAGTGTCCTGAAGTTGGCTCTCCCACTCAGAGGCCCAGCACTGACTCCTGGCTGCAGCACCAAGAGACTTTCATCCACACGGCTCAGAATAAAAGGGAGAAAAAGTAGAAAGAAAGAAGGAAGGAAGGAAGGAAGGAAGAAAAGCAAGAAAGAGGATAAAATAAAATAAAGTAAGATAAAACAAAATAAAGTTATTAAAATAAATAATTATTAAGAAAAAATGTTTTTAAAGAAAAAGCAAACAAACAAAAAGGACGAATAGAACCCTAGGACAAATGGTGACAACAAAGCTATACAGACAAAATCTCACACAGAAGCATACACATACACACTCACAAAAAGAGGAAAAGGAGAAAAAATAATAAATCTTGCTCTCAATGTCCACCTCCTCAATTTGGGATGATTCGTTGTCTATTCAGGTATTCCACAGATGCAGGGTACATCAAGTTGACTGTGGAGCTTTAATCTGATGCTTCTGAGGTTGCTGGGAGAGATTTCCCTTTCTCTTCTTTCTTCGCACAGCTCCTGGGGCTCAGCTTTGGATTTGGCCCCGCCTCTGCATGTAGGCCCCTGAGGGCGTCTGTTCTTCGCTCAGACAGGATGGGGTTAAAGGAGCAGCTGCTTCGGGGGCTCTGTCTCACTCAGGCCGGGGGAGGGAGGGGTGCGGATGCGGGGCGAGCCTGCGGCGGCAGAGGCTGGCGGGACGTTGCACCAGCCTGAGGTGCGCAGTGCGTTCTCCCGGGGAAGTTGTCCCTGGATCCTGGGACCCAGGCAGTGGCGGGCTGCACAGGCTTCCCGGAAGGGAGGTGTGGAGAGTGACCTGTGCTCGCACACAGGCTTCTTGGTGGCGGCAGCAGCAGCCTTAGCGTCTCATGCCCGTTTCTGGGGTCCGCGCTGGTAGCCGCGGCTCGCGCCTGTCTCTGGAGCTCCTTTAAGCAGCGCTCTTAATCCCCTCTCCTCACGCACCAGGAAAACAAAGAGATAAGAAAAAGTCTCTTGCCTCTTCGGCAGGTCCAGACTTTCCCCCAGACTCCCTCCCGGCTATCCATGGTGCACTAACCCCCTGCAGGCTGTGTTCACACCTCCAACCCCAGTCCTCTCCCTGCCCTCCGAAGTCCGAGCCTCAGCTCCCAGCCCCGCCCGCCCCGCGGGGTGAGCAGACAAGCCTCTTGGGCTGGTGAGTGCCGGTCGGCACCGATCCTCTGTACGGGAATCTCTCCGCTTTGCCCTCCGCACCCCTGTTGCTGTGCTCTCCTCCGTGGCTCCGAAGCTTTCCCCCTCCGCCACCCGCAGTCTCCGCCCGCGAAGGGGCTTCCTAGCGTGTGTGGTAACCTTTTCTCCTTCACAGCTCCCTCCCGCTGGTGCAGGACCCGTCCCTATTCTTTTGTCTCTGTTTATTCTTTTTTCTTTTGCTCTACCCAGGTACGTGGGGAATTTCTTGCCTTTTGAGAGGTCTGAGGTCTTCTGCCAGCGTTCAGGTGTTCTGTAGGAGTTTTTCCACGTGTAGATGTATTTCTGGTGTATGTGTGGGGAGGAAGGTGATCTCCGCGTCTTACTCTTCCGCCATCTTCCCGATTGATGATGCCCTCACCTTAACTGCCATCTTCAGCTAAAGACAAAAGAGGATGTTGGGGGTAGTGATTTGGGACTTCAGGGGAGGAAGGCAATTCACATGGAGATGGAAAACAAACGTTTGGTAAACAAATGTTTGCTGGGCCTTCAAAGACAGTGTGACACAGGGTGGACTCTGATCTCTAAGAGTTTCTCTCTCCACATTTAGCCCATATTCTTTGCAGATGTCTCTGGTGATAACTCTAGTCCAGTAATAAGCCCGCTATCTAAATTCTTTAGGCAGTTAGGGGAAAAGGCAGAGTTTCTTCCTGAGTTTTTTGACTGAAAAATTGTTCACAACCTAAAAGTTTAGAGTTATGTTTTATTCAGCGAATATTCTTAGGACTCCAAGCCTGGAAGGTAGGATCTCAAGTAACCCTGAGAGAACTGCTCTGAGGAGGCAAAGGGGGAGCTAGGATACATAGGAGTTTTGCAACAAAGGGCAGGTAGTTTGAATGTCAAAAGATTATTGTTAATTAAAGAAAACCAGTATCCCAAGTTAAGGAATTTAGCTCTTTTCTGTGTATGGGAAGATGCAAGAGTCTGGGCTCATTGAAATCATTACTTTGATAGGAACCTCAGCTATCTGGGGCCAGTATCCTGTGTTTTCACCTCCTGAGTTTCCTCAGGGGTCACCGTGGGGAGTGGCTGCAGTGTAATGGCTGCTAGATGGCAGGTGTTCTTTTCTGTCCTGAGTCCCCTTAGAGCTAACCAGCTCACCATCGCCTGTGGCTGCAATCTCTGATGACCGTGATATCCTTTGTTTACTGATATAGCAGGCTATGTTTCAGTTATCAGTCTTTTGGGGCTTGATTGTTTTCAGCATGCCAGAGACATTCGGGGGTAGCAAGTTTTGCTCGCCTACAATGACAGTGGTGGAGCTGGGGTTTGAACCTAGGAGTCTGTGCTCTGAACTTTGTCACTGTACTGCTTCTTGGTAAATTATGCATCATGTTTTTCCCCCAGCAGGAAATACTGTTTTTATACAATATATTTTTGAGGAAGCTGTAGGTGCTGTAGCATAGGTCCGGAAGAGGGTACTCTGTGCACACTGCCACATCCCAGGTCCAAGCAGACAGAACTCATCTTCCCCTTCCTTCCCAGACTCCAGGGCCCTGAAGTCCCTGCAGGAAGACACCCCACAACTGATGCGCACACGCAGTGATGTTGGGGTACGTCGTCGTGGCAATGTGAGGACACCCAGCGACCAGCGGCGAATCAGACGCCACCGCTTCTCCATCAACGGCCATTTCTACAACCACAAGGTAGAGGCGATAGGGTGGCAGGGGGCAAGCGCCAGCTCCAGTGGGGGCAAAACCCCTTCCTGGGCAGCTGCCACCTCAGGGCTGCAGACTCCTGGGAAGCCACTCAGTCTTTGGGTCGTGAGTGGGCTGCAGGCTCTGCTGGCTCTGAGAGAGATAAGGGCCTCCTGATCAGGAGCCCTCCTAAATGATGTTGTTGTAGGAAAAAATGGGGTGCAAGAGGATGGTCATGTCCTAGGTCTCAGGTGAGTCCGGTGGCCCCAAGGCAATGGGTCGTTTGGGAATATGAGAGCAGCCCTGGGCTGTGGGGGTGATTAGTTTTTATGGGCTGGGTAATTTCATAGGCTAGTAAGTGGGAGGAGTATTCTGTCTTGGAGAAGGGGTGGGGATTTCCATGAATTGGGCCACCACCCACTTTTTGGCCTTCTATAGTCGACCTCGGAACTGTCATGGCACCAGTGGGTGTGTCATTTAGATGCTAATGTATTACAATGAGTGTATAATGAGGTGAAGGTCTACTGGAAGTCAAATCTTCTGCCATCTTGGGCCTAGTAGGTTCTAACCAGTTTTTGTGGTATCCTGTTCTTAATGGCTGTGTCATTCTTTTAATGGTTGTGCCCTGCCCCCTTTCTTCCTGGCTCAGTGGGTGAGATGCGAGATGACCCTACAAACAGCCCTCATCAGAAATCCCCCCATCCACGTGTTACTCTCTTTCTGCACCATGTGCCTCCAGCTGCTATGTGGCCTGACTTCTCTGTGAGTTAAGGGCTGCCCTGAAACAGAGCTACAGAACTCAGATCACCCACCCCACCCCAAGCTAGCTGACTCTTCTTCCTTCCTGCTGCTTGGTTTGAATCTGGCCCCAGAAACAAGTGCATCATGGAAGAGTGGTCACAGACCTCCTCATGTTGAAGTCGTAGTAGAAGGGCCTTTGTGCATGTTTTATTTGGAGGGAGTGCCTCCCTTATCTGGTCCTCTTTCTCTCCTCAGTGCTGCCGTTTGGCAAGCTCAGATCCCTCAAGCCTCCTGCAGTGAGGTGGGCGCGAGCTCCTGAGCTAGGCAAAGCCCAGGGCTCTTTATTGACATCAAAGCCCAGTGCTTCTATATTGTAAGGGACAGAGGACTCTCAGGGAGCACAGGTTGAGTGCCATTGTCCCTGTCCCTTTACCCCAGGTAACAGGGCCAGGACACCTGGGTTTTAGTGCCCCATCCTTGTCTGTACACCCACTCTGAGCTGGACCCCTCTATTGACAGACGTCGGTGTTCACGCCGGCCTATGGCTCCATCACCAATGTCCGCATCAACAGCACCATGACCACTCCACAGGTCCTGAAGTTGCTGCTCAACAAATTTAAGGCAAGTTCCCTCTGCTGGCTGGCCTCAGACAGTGGCATGTGTGCCTTGGGGCCCCCAGACGTGTAGAGGTGGGGGCTATGGAGAGTGTGTGGTAAGGGGGGCACAGGGCAGAGAGGGTTTAGGTTCTTTAGACCCCACGACATCAGCATCACCTGGGAGCTTGTTAGAAAAGTAGGTTCTCAGGCCTCCCTCTGCCCCAGATCAGACCCACTGAAGTGGAAACTCGGAGATGAGACCAGGGAACCTGTTCCACAAGGCTTACTGGGATTCTGGTGCCACTGAAGCCCTCAGGTGCTTTATGGGCCTCCAGAGAAGGACCCTGGACCTGATGACTGGTTCAGGGCTCCGTGCACATATCGACTTCTGTGCATTTGGGGAACCTACTTTGATGAGCCTTCAATAGATGTGAAAATTATAGTGCATGAGTGTTTTTGAAGTCCTGTTGCTCTGTATGTTTTCCACAATACCCTTCTAAGTCTTTTGGAAACCAGGTATTCTTATTTCTAACAGAAGCCAGTGTGTCCTAGTGGTTTAAAGCATAGGCTCTGGGTTTGAATCTCTATCACCTGCTGGTTGGAGGAGTTGGACAAGTGACTTAAGCTCCCTGTGCTTCTGCCTCACCATCTGTAAAATAAGGTTAACAGGACCCCATTACTGGTGTCAACTGAAAAAAAATTGCACAACCTAAAAGTTGAGAGTTATGTTTTATTCAGCGAATATTCTTAGGACTTCAAACCCAGAAGGCAGCATCTCAAGTAACCCTGAGAGGACTGCTCCAAGGAGGTGAAGGGGAAGCTAGGATACATAGGAGTTTTGTCACAAAGGGAAGGTAGTCTGAATGTCAAAAGATTATTGTTAATTAAAGAAAATCAGGTATCTCAAGTTAAGGAATTTAGCGTTTTCCTACATATGGAAAGATGCAAGAGTCTGGGCTCACTGAAATCATTCCTTTGATACACACCTTAGCTACTGGGGGCCAGTATCCTGTTTTCTCACCCTGAGTTTCCTCAGGGCTCACCGTTGGGAGTGGCTGCAGTCTGATGGCTGCAAGATGGCAGGTATTCTTTGTTTCTTTCCTGAGTCGTCTCAGGGCTCACCAGCTCACCATCGGAGGTGGCTGCAATTGCTGATGACTGTGACATCCTTTGTTTACTGATATGGCAAGCAATATTTTATTTCTCACTGGGTTGTCATGTTAGATGAGTTAAAACATGTAGAGTTTGTTAGAACTGTGCCTGGCATGGTGCAATAAATGTTAGCTCTTATTACCTATTATTATTGATAATGTTACCACCCCATTTCCTCACCACATTTAAATGCTGTAGATAAATAGCCCTCCCCTCAAAAGAGCCTATCATTTATTTAGCTTTGCAGTGTTCAAGAAGAAGAAATGGCCACAGTTAGGATATGTAAATATATGCTTTTATATGCAAGCATATATATGCAAGTATCTTTTGCTCCTTCCTGATTCAGATCGAGAACTCAGCGGAAGAGTTTGCTTTGTATGTGGTCCATACCAGTGGTGGTAAGTATAAAGAACACAGTATACTTAAAACTTTTAATTAACTCAAAATAGCAAGTTAAAAAAAAAATCTCTGCCTCATTTGCTTGTTGCTTGGGTTTTGGAAACTTCCAAATGTTGTTTGCCTCCAAGGCTGGTGAGCTTGCTGGATGAGTCCACCGGGGAATGCCATATACGGTCAGTAAACTAACCCTAAAACATAACTGCCTATTAAAAAAAGAACTGGATTTTCTCAAAGCACAGAGAAAACCAGATTCTCTAATGCAGCATCTTCCAAAGGGCTTGAGGCATGGAAGTATTGTTGAGGGGTAGGGGAGCGGTAACAGTTGCTTTGAACTGTTGAATTGTTCGTTTACAAATCAGTCTCCTGACTTGTATGGCTACATCTCCTGAGGTGCCTGGTCCATTTGGGCCCTTGAGTTGACAACCACTTAAGGTGAGAAAGACCTCAGGCAACTCAGGGCTGCTCCTGGCTGTGTGTGGTTCCAGAGAAACAGAAGCTGAAGAACACTGATTACCCCCTGATTGCCCGGATCCTCCAGGGCCCATGTGAGCAAGTCTCCAAAGTGTTCCTTATGGAGAAGGACCAGGTGGAGGAAGTCACCTATGATGTGAGTCCCTTTTCAGTCAGATGTCTGTCCCCGGAGGGTGGGGGATTTGGTTGGATAAACTACAACTGGGGTATAGCTTGGCTTTTTGACCAATGATCAGGCCCTGTTTTGTTGCTATTTCTCAACACCAGGTTTTCTTGAAACAATAATGAATGCAGAAGCTAGGTTGAGGGTGTGCCCTGTGGGGGTTAAGAAAGCTCAGGCACAAAATGATTTCCATAGAAGGAATAAATTTCTTGAGGCTTTCTGGGGTACTTAAGAGGGCTGAAAAGTTTCTGCAAACCTTTTCCAAGCAACTTCAAAGAGTTAGCAGTGATTTTATAGCTTTTGCTATAGCAACAAACTTCCCCAAGTCTTAGTCACTTACAACAGTAAACATTTACTTTCTTGCTCCAGATTCTGTAGGCTGGTAGCAGCGGTTCTGCTTTAGATTGTGGGTTCAGTTCAGGTAGACATTGCATGTCTTATTCAGAGACCGAGGGTAAGAGGCAGTGGCTACCTAGGTATGCTTCTCATGGCAGATGGCTGGAATGCAAGAAACCATGTAAGCTCCTTTGAAGCCCCCACCTGGATTTTATGTATATCACATCCACACACCCATTCCATTGGCCAGAGCAAGTCACATAGCTGAGCCCACCATTAACAGCGTGAAGAAACATACTTCTCCCACAGAGAAGAGTTGGTAGAACAGGGTGAGGGTTCTGGTGAGGGAGGAAGAGTGGCTGCTTAACTTCAGCTCACCTGGGAGCCACCCCCAGGCTTATAGCCTCTCAGGAGGCAGTTCACATTTGGATGCCTGTTTGAGCCTTGAGGCACAAATCATCATTCTGAGCCGTGGTTCCTTAATTTCTCTTAGGGGAGAGCAGAGAGGTTTATTGAATATTATGTGTTCCAGTCTTCTCTGCATGCCTGACAAGAGAAAGTGCTTTTCTATGTTTGACATCACCTCTCATGGATTGGATACATGAGATGAAAAATGAGAAGTTATGAGATGAAGTTATCATGTAAATGAAGTGATCTTCATCATAGACTCTATACCAGCCTTGAGAAGAATGAGGCTTGGCTCCTGCCTTTAAGGAAATCCCGGATTAGTGCAGAAATAGATTTCCCAAGGCTTTGTGCCTTATATGAGAGAGATGCCAAAAAAAATTAGAATAGTGCTGGGAGGGGTCTTGCACCCCAGACTTACTTTTTTCTCCCCAGGTGGCTCAGTATATAAAGTTTGAGATGCCTGTCCTTAAAAGCTTCATTCAGAAGCTCCAAGAGGAAGAAGATCGGGAAGTAAAGAAGCTGATGCGCAAGTAAGCATAGCCCCTGGGGTGGCTGGTTGGGTTTCTCCTGAGGCCTCAGTGAGAAGAGTCTCTGTTCAGGAACCTTGCAGGGGCTGTGAGGAGCTGCCGTCTGGGCCTGGGACTGTGTTCAGGGGGCTTCCCATTGACAATGCCAGATCTCAGATCTCAGGTGGGGACTTGAAACATCGGTGTGTTGGTCGTTCTGCTTCTCGTTCAACTTCTCATTTTGATGTGGGACATAAAATTGTTCCAAGGATTTCAGGAAGGTTGTCTCGGCAGTGGAAATTTAAGCAGAGTAACCCTAAAATCCCTTCCTCACATCCTTTCTCCCTTTTTAACATTTCTCTTCTGGAAATTGCATTTGGGTTGAAAAGTCCAGTACTAAAACTTCGTTCTGGGGAGGATTTTGTTATTTTTTGGTCATGTTTAGTCATAAAGTAGAGCTGCGTTTCATAGATATGGCAGAAAAATTGATTTTTTTGCCTCTAAAGTCAATGCTACATTTTCTGTGTTGATGATAATAATATGATAGCAGTTAACATTTATTGAACACTTACTATGTGCCAAACTTTAAAAATAGTTTTGCTGTGCAGTGCAAAGCCACGTTAGCCCTGCATTAACAGTGCCCACTCCAGTATCTGAATTACCATAATTCAGGGAAGGGATGAAAAAACCATACTCACCACTAAGCCATGGACCTCCATGCCTGGTAGTTGCTATAGTGTCTTTGGCAAAAGGCAGATACTGATATTAGATTGAACCTTATGAAGTTGTCATTTTTGTAGGCTCCCCCAAAGTGGTAAAAGTAATGGCAATTTCATATGGTCCAGCCTAGGTGAGGATTATATGATACTCTATGCATAGTGCCTTGAGCAGAGTAAACACTCAACAAAGGGAATCCCTATTACTGTTCTTGTTATTTCACCTTCTCATTCTTCTTCCCCAGACTTTTTAGTCATAGTAAAATAATTAGCTTGGAGTGAGCCTCTTCAGTCCCTTTCATCCTGTTGTGGAAATGAACACAAGTAACGAAGTGGTTCAAGAGTGGGCCAGTGAGAGAAGCAAAGGGTTGGGACACTTGGCCCACACTGTGACCCAAGTGATGGGGGAGGGTCATGAGAAGGAGTGTGTTGCTTTCTGCTCTCCACCGAAGCTGTTCTGTCCCCAGGTACACCGTGCTCCGGCTAATGATTCGGCAGAGGCTGGAGGAGATAGCCGAGACCCCAGCAACAATCTGAGCCACAGGGAGGGGATCCAGACGCCGTGGAGGGCATTGTTGACCTGAGAAGACTCACAGGAAGCTGGGTGCCTTCCATGGAAACGTTTAAATGCAAACCTTTCCAGCTCCCAAACCACCATGGAGAAGCCAGCAGACAACTAACTCCCTGACCTTTTTTTCCCTGCTCCTTTCCTTTACTCACGAGGACTTTCCATTTTTATTATAAGAAGAACCCAAAATGTGTGTGTGCACGTGTGTGTGCACATGGTACACATCCACATGCCCACATGATATATTCACATGCAATTCAATTCCAAGCAGCCAGCACAGGTGCTATGAGGCTGGCAGATATTCTGCTTGTGGGCAGGAAAATCAGAGGAGTCACCGATCTGAGGGGTTTTAGGTTGAAGAAAAGATTTCTCCCCTCAAGTGCCAGGGAGCAGCCATACATGTCTGCTTGTGTTTAGAAGGGGAAGTGGGCCCAGCAAACTCACCATTTGGGGTATTTTTATGTTAATAGATACTCTCCCTGTATCCCTAGGAAAGATCTGCAAGTGTGAGATCCTTGGCAGTTAACAAATTAATTAACAAACCATGCCCTTGGGGCAGTTCTGATGGAAAGAAAAAGATAAACCATCAGTGGGGTAGATGCAATAAGCCCACAGGTTTTTACACTGGAAACTTCAATAGTTTTAAATAACAAGGACATATGTGATGGTCTGTGTGGATGCCAGTAAAGAATGGATTCTGCCTCCGCCCCCACCTCCCTGGCTACCTCTAGGAGATAGGGGAGCCTGATGTTTGTCTCAGCATGCCAAGCTGATGACCCCAACTCTTTGGGGCCTCCCTGAGTGGAAAGAAGTATCTTATGAAACAGGCCTCACTGGTTTGTACATGGCGCCTGGTCTTGTATGGCTGGGAAGTTTCCCTCCTTAGAGAAATGTGGAGGCTCCTCGCAGAATGACAGGTGCCTGTAAACCCAGCCCATTTTCATATCCAGTGGTCTTCTTGCACTTGGAGCTGAGGCCCTGCGTTTGCAAAGTCAAGGCTTAATACTTTACAACCACTGGATTTTTGCAAGTTGCCCTCACGTCGTGTGTGGAGATGGACTCTAAGAATGAAGACTTGTCCTGCTACTGACCAAGTGTGGGGTTAAGGGATACTTCTTGGGCTGCCCCATGAGAGTGTGTAGATAGGATGGAGCTTCTCTCTCAGCTTCTCTGAGCAGCCACCTGGGTGACCTTTAGAGAGATTCCAATGGAGGGGGAAGGGCAGGAAGAGTCTGTCCTTCTGGGCCCCCATTGGTAAGATCGCCAGGTAGCTCAGCTCCAGTACAACGGATACTGTTTGAAGAGCGACAGATAGATGCTTGGAGCAGGTGCCTGGCTGTGGAGGTCAACCAAGCAAGGCCAGAAGCTCCTAACACTGAGCCTTGTTGTGGTAGGGAAGCTCCCCATCTGTTCTCCACCTCTTCTCCAAAGAAGGTTTGGAGAGCTGGGCAGTTGAGGAAAGAAGAGCCACTGATCCGTGCCTGCAAGGACAGTGGACCTTTGCAGCAGAGCTGTTCCTGCCCAGGCACCCTTGCCCCCTACCTGCCCCTGTGGCTTCCATGTAGTCTCACTGTTAACTTTCAAAAGGATGGCATGCTGCTACCTGGCATTTTGCTGAGGGTCTCTTAGCAAGCTTACCTCCTCTGTGGGGAGAGCCACCAGCCCTGTGGGGGATGGACTGGAAATCTGGAGGGCCTTAGCCTCAATCATACACCTCAGTGGGCTTCTGCAAAATGCACAGAAAAAAATGGGGGCCCGGGGAGAGGCTTCCTTTGTTACAGATGGGAAAGGGCAGTTTTGTGAATGCAAACATACTTCCTGAGTTTTGCATTTGAGAAATGACTTGGAAAATTTTCTTCCGGTTATTTTTATTTTGAATGTTCAAAGCCTTTGTTGGCCCCAGTAATCTTCCTTGAGTGGCTAGGGAAAAAATTTTCCACAAAGCAAATTACTAATGGCTAACTTTTATTGGACAGCCATTTTTGGTTTATCAAAGTTCTCTTTAATTTGCACTAGCAATATGATAGTGGTAAATATGGGAGTGTTGCAAAATGTCAGATTTGCCAGATCACTTTCTCAGAAAGTGATACTGAGGTAGACTTGGCTTTTTAAAGATGGGGGGTTGGGATGGAATTGAGGGGAAATCGCATCTTACATGATACATTCCACTTAATGCAGGCCGCACTTTTCCATTTTGGCTCACCCTGTTTAGAAATCATTTCTCACGTACTAATGACCCAGTCAGGAATTTTGGAAAGGTTCTTTGAAATAGCAGCAACTGAAATAGAGACCCTCTGCTGTGACGTGGAGCTGGATTTTCTCACTGGTATCACATGGCCTTGCAGCTTTGAACTCCTGGACTGATTTGTGTGGGTTTATGTAATTGTGTGCAATGAACCTGAAATCGTGCGAAGAACAAAAAGGCCAATTTACAGGGTTTTTCCTCACTTGTGAAAAGCGGCATAGCCACATCTGAGTCTTTTTCCAGGGGCTTATGTTACAAGGTGATCAAATGAAGGAAAAACCTGAGTTTATCGTTGGGAAGGGGATCCAGTCCCCCTGGTGATGATGGAATTAAGCACAAGGTCACATTCTTAGTCATCACATTAGTGGGAAGGTGAGGAGTTAAATTTTGTGGTGGGGGGGAGTGGTTACCTTGGGGAGGGATTGAAAAGCACAAACAATAGGTTTGCCTGTGCAAACTGGTGAGGAATGTGTACACTGGTCTCCAGACTTGTGGACTTTGTGAGTTGAGGTTGAGGTGGAAGAATCTCGGATTAGCCACCTACCCCTGTGACAAATGCTGAGCCCTGAGGTTGAGGTTTTGGTCTGAGACTTCAAGGAGAAATATTTTCACCCTTCCCTCCTCTCTACCAGAAAGAAAACAATACTCTCTCCTAGGGACCTCCAGATAAAGACATTTTATCTCTGTAGATAAGACTTTAGGATATAAAGACCAAAACAAACAAACAAAAACACTCAAGAAACAAACTCTGTTCTCAGATGCAAACATGTCTTGACAAGAATTCTTTTCTTTGGAGTTGGGCTGTTATTTCAGTGTTAGGAGGTTGGAAGGAGAAATGGACCAGAGAAAAGCAGGAAGCTCTCTTAAGGAAAGAGAAGCTCTCTTTAAAAAATAAAACTATTTCAAAGCTCTGTAGCACAGAGAACATGGTGCCATAGATACATCTCCAAGAGAAATTCCTATATGAACAAAGGAATTCCAGTGCCTCATAGTGACAAAACCATGATGTGAGGGCCAAGGTAGGAGGCAGAGATCTCCTTGAACACCTGTTGCAGCAGTACAGATTCTCGAGTCAAGCCTCTGAAAATTGTTTTACACAAAGTCTTGTTGGAGGCAGATGAGATGAAGAATGATCTCCTAGAGAGGTAAAAATAAAGACAAATGTGGCACCCCTTCTTTCAGAGGGAATTGACAGTGTTTACCCTGTCATGGGAGGTCACAGCGCCCCCTGTGTTATAGCCAGGCACCAGACATGGGCAAGCTGTGAAAGGAGAGCCTCAGTTTTCCTGTGGAGTCTCCCCGGCGATTGCAGACCCGTTTCCCAGGCTGATGGTTCCTGGTGTGTTACTGCTAGTGTTTCTTAAGGGTTTCCTCACTTGATTTAGCTTTGTGAAGTATCTTTCTTCTTAATCATAACTTGCTTTTCGAGCAATGGTACATGACCTCGTTCAATGTTTGGTTCTGAAGTTATAAACTGATGTGTTTAGGTATCTTAATGTAACTTGGCAAGTCCTCAGTAGGGAGCTGTGAATTTCTGTAACATTTTGATATGTTTTAAAGCACCTGACTTAGATCTTGTTGAATAAAGCACTTTCAAAGAGAAGTCCCCGGCGGACAGGTGTGTGCGTGTCCGCTGCATTACAGGAGGGTTGGGGATGGGAAAGTGAAGGTGCATCCAGGAGACACTTTGATTTTCTTTTCAGAGTTTATGGTTTGACTGGCACTCTGACTTGGTTCTAATGTTCCAAAAAGGAAGTGAAATGAGAAAATTCCCTTTGAATCTTGAGTTCAGGCCCTGGTGGAGCCAAGAATTGTAGAAACAGCTGCGGACAGCTATTCAGTGAGGCTGGATTTTTGTCCTAACTCTACCCTTGGCTTGTTGGGGCCAATTCACTGAACCTTTTTCTAGGACTTGGTTTCCTCATCTGTAAAATGACCAAGCCACTGTCAGGGTTTGGGGACCTGGGCTTGCCTCTGTTGGAGGCACAACCCCCCAGGGGTTGCCAAGCCTAAGACCTTTAGACTAGGGCCCAAGTTCCACGCTATGGTGTGAGACAAGTGTGATGGTTAATTTTATGTGCGACTTGGCTAGGTCATGGTACCCAGATATTTGGTCAAACACTAGTCTGGGTGTTGCTGTGATGGTGTTTTTAGATGAGAGTAACATTTAAGTCAATAGACTTTGAGTAAAGCAAATTACCCTCCATAATGTGGGTGGGCCTCATCCAATCAATTGAAGGCTGTAACAGAAAAACACTGACTCACCTGAGGGAGAGGGAATTCTGCCTCCAGTCTGCCTTTGGACTTCAGCTGCAACATTGGCTCTTCTCTGGGCCTCCAGATTGCCAGCCTACCCTTCAGATTTTGGACTTCCCAGCTCTCACAATTGCATGAACCAGTTCCTTAAAGTAGATCCCTATCATCTATCTATCTATCTATCTATCTATCATCTATCTATCTATCATCTCTCTCCATCCTATTGGTTCTGTTTCTCTGGAGAACTCTAACAAACACAGAGAGACGTTGTGTGGCTGGTTCATAACATTTAAATATGTGATTGACAGTTGTCTTTCTAGGAAATCTGGCCATGGAGCATAAAGAGTGACCAACATAATTTGGCCTCTAGAAAAAGGTAGCAACCAAGACAAGATTTTTATCAATGCTGCCGAACAATGCTTATAGGTACTTAAAAAGAGAGAAAAGTTTGGATAATGGTGGTTCCCCTTTAATTGTTGTTTTGATTTCTTACATTTAGAGTTTTCACTCCAAGCAGTAGCTTTTTAGGTGCTGAATTAACTAAACTAAGTGAAATAGATGAGGAGACACTTCCAAGGTAACACTTCCAAGGCAGTGAGGTTTTTGTACTGTACAGTATGTGGATGTAGGCAACATAAACAAAAGATAAATGGTCTGTTTGGGGCCCCACCAAGACCCCAAATCAGGCAGTAAACTTTATAGAATTTAAGAGTGCCTGAAGTCACCCAACAAATACTAATAGCCGCTGCCAAAGGAGTCGGCAGTTTTTGTCTTGCCTTATGAAAACAGATTTTATGAAATAATTTATTGGTATCCATTTTAGGTAATGAAGCTCTTACTGAATGGAGTTTGCTGTGAGCACCAGACTTTAAAGTTCTGAATACATTTGAGTAGGTTTTGCTGGAATGCTTTAGATGCAAGCAAACCTACTGAAAATTGAACTTGGATAAAATTGACATTGCTCTTTTCATTTTAAAACCAAGAAAAACAGGAGGTGGGGGGAATGCAGGGGAGAAAAAAACCCAACCAAACAAAATAAAAATGATTACTTTTATTTAAGTATGTAATTATATAACAATAACTATGTAAATTAACTTTATAGAAATAATACCTTATAAATATATACTTTTTAAGTACATAAGTTTAGAAGTTTTAAAACTATGGGCTCATTGGTAGGGGCTGTAAGTCCTGGTTTGCTCAGGACAATTCCAATTTATGTCTGTTGCTCTAGTGTAACTATTAATAGCACCCCCTTTTGCTCTCAAAATGTCCCATTGTGGATGATATATATGGTCACTCTATGCATTGGCCAAAAGGCAGCTTATCACAATTTTAATATGTGAGATTTTTAAGAAAAGCTGTAATTTGGAATTTAAATGTTAAGTTTAAGCTTTAGGCTAGAACTGAAATCTAAACCGATGTTTCGGTGGAAGGCAGAATATAATATGGATATTTTATATATCACTGTTTTGATAATGCTGATTTAAATGTTCTTGCATTAGAGCAAAATCCATTTTTCTTTTGGAGTTTTAAAACTGGGTACATTAGCACTAACTTGTGACTTTGAATGTCACACTACCCGTGTCTGCAGAACCATCTAAGGGATCAGCAGCACCTATATTTGGGTCTCTTAAAATATCCTCCACTGAGAGAAACCTGGGCTCCCGGAGGGTAGCTTGTGCCAAAGCTTGGATCAGAAGGAACAGGACAGCATGGGCTGTCTTACTAATGGGAATAATTATGTCTCAGAGATGTCTGGAGTGTAATTTCAGGAACAAAATGCTGATGAGAACTCCCACACATAGCCAATATTGAATGTCTGGGGCCATAAAAAGCCTGGAATCCAAAATGACCCCAAAGAAAGATTTTTAAAGGCAAGGGACATACTTACAGAAATGTAATGTATTGTTTAACTTAAAAAGTTCCTTCACCAAATTTTGGCAATAACATGAGTCGTCACAAAAATTAATATAAGTAGTTTGGCCAAAACCCTTAAGTTAACTAAGCAAAAAGAGCAAACTACAACATCCATGACCCATTAAAAGAAACCAACAAATAAAAGTGGAATTTAAAGTGGTCATAATAATCTAGAGAGAAGTTATTAGAAACAATAAATTGATTTTACAAAGTTGCTAAAACAATGTGACTATATACAAATTAATTTTATTTCTATGTATCAGCAATAAAAGATCATAAAATAAAATTTAAAAATGGAAAGATATACTTCATTTATGAATTGGAAAGATAGCAACTCTCTTCAAATTGATCTAATTAATCCCAATAAAAAGCCAAGTAGGTATACCTCAATCAAAAAAAAGCCAAAGCCGAGTAGGACTTTTTCTTTCTTTCTTCTTTCCTTCTGTGATAATGCTGCAGGTAAAATAAAAACCATAAACATGGGTATTATGCAGCCATTAAAAGTATAATTATACATTTATTTAGAAACATTGGAAAACATTACATAAAGTGAATAAAATTGCATGTTCAGTATGATTGCAGGCCTATATATAAAAGCCTATTGAAAAAGTTACCTTGGAGTGGTGAGATTATGTTTTCTTTATGCTTCTATTACATTGGATTTTTTTTTTTTTTTTTTGACGGCACATGGCTTGGGGGATCTCTGTTCCCCTACCAAGGATGCAACCCGTGCCCCCTGTAGTGGAAGCTCAGAGTCCTAACCACTGGACTGCCAGGGAATTCCCTACATTGGCTTTTGGATTAAAATTTCCTGTTTAGTGTGTCCAAAAGCACATGTAAATGTAAAAACACAAAACAATGAAAACAATGGCCAGAGGATTAAAGCCAACTAGGCTCTCATCTCCCTGCCAGTGTCAGTTTTCTCTAAGCACAAGACTTCAAAATCCCGTTGTAACACGAGGCCCATCGTGCAACTGAAATGCAGTCTCTATATGCCAAAACCATATGTGTGTGTGTGTGTGCGATGTACACGCACCACACACACACACATACAGACACCAGAATGGAAAGATCACATCCATAGTTCTAAGGTCTTTGAGAAAACCAGCCACTCTGATGTCTTGACTGTGCTGAAGGATGGAGTCTCCTTGTGAGAAACTCAGGAGCTCCCTGTGTTTAGTCTCAGTCACACTGGACACCAAACTCACTTTCTAATTGTACTCTCAATGCTCCTTTCAGGAACTGGACAAGCAAAAGCTTTCAAAAGGAGAAAAAAAATGCCTATCATGAATTCTGGAAACCTGAGGTTCACCAGAATATACCATCAGATTGCTCTGCTTTCAGTTTCTCACATTCTGAAGTTCTCTTTATAAAGAATTGGGTACCAGAAGCAAGGCCTGCTTGGCTAATCAAAGCCTTTTATGGTAGATTCTGGATAAATGTATGCTTCACCCCACTCTAGCACACAGGACACTCCCTATTTCCCGATCCTGTCTCATGCACCTGGAGGTCTGAGCCGGGAGGTTTGACCTACATTCCCTCAAAGTACTTTTCCCAAGGGCTTTAGGGAAGATAATGTCTGGGGATAGTGGCATTGAAGATTCTTCCTGGAGTGACTCAGATAATTATCAAATAAATTGATAAATTTAATCAGGTATCTACCAGCACCCTAAAAACATATGCACACTCTTCCAACAATAAATAATACTAAAATAACTCAAATGATCCTAAGTGATCCTAAAATGCCCTTAGAATCTCCCCACCCTAGAAAAACTCGAGGATCCTGAAGATCCTTGTAAATTCCATGCCAGTGGTTTTGAACTTCAGGTGGCATCGTTGATTTATTTATTTTCTCCACTAGAACCCAAACTCTATGAGGGTAACCTCAACACCCAAAGTAGGACATGACTCTTGGTAGGCACCTTGATAATATTTGTGCAATGAACAAATGAATATCCAGATGTACCCCAAACACAAAGACCTCAAAATGCGAAGACCACCAAGGTTAACAACCTCAAGGTCTTGACCCAAATTCTTTATCACAATCACTATAATCCCTCTTAAAATGACTTTTCTTTTCTTTGCTTCTGGCTGTGCCTCATGGCCATGGCAGTGAAAGCCTGGAATTCTAAGCACTAGGCCACTAGGGAACTCCCTAAAATGACTTTGGAACATCCCAAACTATCCGATGGGCCACAAATCACTGCAAATGGACCATAAATTACTGCAAATGATCCTAAACCCTTGGTGATCCTAAATACCTGAAATGGCCTAAGACTTCAAATAATCTTGAAGATCCTGAAGAGAAGTAAATTACTCAAAATGACTTAAGCCCTAAGTGAATGTCAATGACTTTAAATGATGCCAAATGATATAAAACATCCTTCAAAACTCTAAGCAATCCAAGTAGAAGCTAAACACTGGAAATATCTAGAAGCCCTTCAATATTTTGCCTCCTAAATGATCCTAACTCTAAATACATAAAATACCCTGAATGATGAAAATGACCCTAATTCTAAGGACTTTAAAGAATCCAATAATTTCAATGACCCAATGGCTAATGTGTCTAAAAACCCTAAAGCTCTAATGACTGGCAATGGTCCCACATGACCCTGCACTGTGCTAGAAGAGAGGCCTTCTTGAGGGAATCTTGTTAAGATGTTGATTCTGTAGATCTGAGGTGGGGCTTGAGACCCTGTCTTACTATCAAACTCTCAGGGGATGCCATTGTTGCTGGTTCACAAATCACACTCTGAACAACAAGGAGAGAAGTCACATAAACCTGGATGGCCCCAAAGGATCCTAAGAAAACTAAAACAACCCTACATTCTAAAATGTCCTCAAAGATCCTAAACAAAACTAGACCCTAAATCCTAAGCAGCACTAAACATCCTCAGGTTTCTTAAATGATGCTTAAAATCCTAAGCCCCAAATTATCCCATGTGACCCTAAACTAACTCAAACAGCTCTACATGACCCTAAGGATCACAATAGACTGTAAAAGATTTTAAACCTTACACCTCCCTATAGCACCTTTAAAATCCAAATTTGCTTTAAATGACTCTAAACCCTTTCAGTCCAAAAGGCCATAAAAAACACAAGAAATCCTAAATACACTTAAATTCCAGATTCCCTAAACAATTCTAATTGACCCAAAATTATCCCAAACCCAAATTAACCTGAAACAGTTTCAATGGAGCCTAGATCTATTGAGCCTGACTTTCCCAGTCTCAGTGACATTAATGCTAACAACTCTAATAAACTTGACATTAATGAGTCAGCAATCCTAAACCCTAACAGGCAATGGAGCAGACACTTTATGGATGGCCTCTCCAGACTCTGATTACCCCAGTCCCAATGACTCACCTCCTCCCTGGAATAAAGTTATGATTCATCCCATTGCTACTATCATTGCACCTGCATCTCCACCATTCCAGCTGTGGTGGCTGAAGTGCAAGCCCTTATCCAATAGGATACAACCCATCCCGCTCAGCTAGGCACCTGGGTGCCCCAGGGCCCTGGAAGGTGGGGAGGAAGCAGAACATCATTCTCTCCTGAGGCCTGAGCAGGGGAGTGCCTCTTCTCTACAAGAGGCATCTGTAGAGAGATGCTTGTAGGCATCTGGCTACATGACTGACCAGAGGCCCATGTGGTCCTTTTCACACCAGTGACTCTTTCCATACTGGTTACACATTCCAGCATCTTCAAACCAATGGCTTGGGTCTGCTTTGACCTGTCATACCCAGAGTTAATGCTCTACCTCCTATCTGGAGCTTCCACCAGGACCAGCAGGGCCATTTGGCTCATGCTCAAATTAATGCAGGGCCTTAAATATACGCTTTTAACACTATCACTAGATGATATACAATAGTGTCTTAGTTTGGGTTCCTCCAGAAGGCGACTCTAAGTCCTGGATTTGAGGACTAGAAGTTCATTTGGGAGGTGATTCCAAGAAAGACTGGAAGTGGAGTGGGGAAGGGAAGGAAGCCAATATAGGGTGCGTTATCAGTTAAGTTACCACTATGGGCAACTACAGCTCAATCCCACAGCAGACCTCTGGGAGCCAGGGTAGAGCACACCTCAGAGTTCTCCCACTGAAGGGTGAGAGAGCTGGGGTATTTATACACCAACTTTCATCAGGCATTGGTAGGGGGCTGCTCTTGGGAGAGGGGGATCCATTAATTCCCCAGCATCTCTGGCTTGCAGTGTACACAGGCAGAACAGACTCTGGTGGCCAAGGGACACAGGTGCTGGCTGTTAGTGGTCAGGTGTATGTACACAGAAATAGCAGGCGATATGAACAATGTCTGCTACATGAAGTTGTTGTAGGGATATATGTATGCATATAGCTGATTCAGTTCACTGTACAGTAGAAACTAACACAACGTTGTAAAGCAATTGTACTCCAATAAAAAAAGAAATACATGCTTCCTATTCTCAAGGTAAAAAAAAGAAAAAAGTGACAATTTGTTAGATGTAAATATTTAAGCTATTCCACACTTTTGTAAACTTGTTTCTGCATTTCTTCATCTTGCAATTTCCTGGATGCCCTAAATAGAAAGGGCATCCATTTCTCCTCCATTCCAGGAATTTATCTAGGGCCCACATAAATATTTCACCATAATTTCCCCCTTTCAAAATCCTTAACTTAATCACATTTGCAAAGATCTTTTTTCCATATAAGATAACATTTATAGGTTCCAGGGATCAGGACCTTATATTTTGGGGGGGATTTTCAACCTACTACACTATGGAAAGCCTGGACTGCTTTGGAAAAAGTGAAGTTAGAAAAAAATGATGCCCACAGTCGGTTGTATGACCCTGTTTAGCAGACAAGAAAATGCATAACTTTGAAGCCTGGAACACTGCCCAGCCATGAAAAACAAAGATAAGAGAAACAAGACCAAGGCAAGGCTGACCCCAGACCCCCAGCTCCCAGCACCCACACGTCTCAAAGCTCATTCCCTTCTTCTAGGCCATCTCAAGGCCACCAAAAAATTATGGGTAATTCCCAAAGCAATTAGTGAACTGAGGAAGCTTTGGTTCTTTTCCTCTGTCATTCATTTAACACTAGAATCAATTAAGACCCCAGACACAGAGAGATGAGAAAGAGGGTGTTTTCATCTCTGGAAAGACAGTGTGTCCCAGGGGAGGAGCCCTTCTCTTTGCAAGCCTGAATGAAATGCTGAAATTGCCCTTCTATTTTCTTGCTCCGGCCCAAGCAGTTAGCTCCAACTTGTTTCACCTTGGTGAGGTTGCCTCCATTCTCAGATTACAACAGATGGCCCCATCTCAGATATTCAGCTTAGGTTTTCTTTCTCTAAGTAGTCCAGGTTATTTAGGTTTTTGGGGGCAACTTTGAGGTGATTTCCTTCATTCTCCTCAGAGAACACAGCTGACAACCCAAACGTATCTGCCAGACAGAAATAATGACTGCAGGCATTTTGGGGACACACTGCTGAGTTTTCTGTCACCCAACCACATTAGAGAAATCCTTTGCTCTGCAGACTCAGGGACTAATTTATGCACCATAGGGACCAACCAGGCTTATCTTTCCTGGAACACTGGACTTCCTAGGCTGTGTCCACAAGATGGCTTGTGGACTCCTAGGAGGGGGCATATAGGGAGCTCAGGCCAGTGGTTGGGCAGTGCCCTTCCTGCTGTGACATTCAGCCTTGTCCTTTTTCTTCTGACTCTTTTTTCAATTGTTCCTGGGGCTCATTTCAGGGGTCATACATTGGTGTCCACTTGTAGAACACTCCAGGCCGCAAAGCCCGCCAAGTGAACCTGGATCTTTCTGACTTGTCTAGGTCCTGCATGTTCCCTGCTGTATTTTCCACCTGTGGCCACAAAGCCCACCCTAGACAACTTGGATCCCAGTTGCCTACCTGCTGTCCAGGCCACTCCTACCATTAGTTCTCAGGTAGCTTCTCGTCTTGGCTGCTTCCTCCTCCCTCTTCCATAGACTCTGCCTGGAGATGGCCCTGGGGCCCATCAGGCTTGGGAGCTCTCTTTCCTCTAAGCTGTCCCCCACTGGCTTCCAACTGCACTTACAATGAACTCCTACACAGTCTTCAAGGTCCTCATCACCAGCCCTTGGCTACCTCCTTAAGCTCATCTCACACACCTGTCCTCCTTCTCCCCTTGCTCACACTTTCCTTCTCATGCCACCAACACATTCTCAACTTGGGCCATTTGAACACATGGGTTTCTCTTCCTGAAGTGTCTTGGCTGCATAGTTACCATAGCTAACTAGCTCATTCTCATTCTAGCTCATTCTCATTTTTCAAGTCTCAGCTCAGATGTCTCCTTGCAAAGAGGCCATCCTGATCACCCCAGTAATGTCTTCCTTCTCCAGTCACTCTTTTCATTATTTAAGAAAGTTTTTTTTATTAAGATAAAATCTGCATACAATGAAATGTACCTATCTTAAATGTACAGCTTAGAGAGTTTTGGCAAATGTATACATCCAGGTAGCAATATCCCAAATCAAGATACAACCTTTCCTCAGTGCTTTGTTATCTGTCTGTTTCATCAACTTCACTCAGCTCTGTAGAACATTTCTTGTTTATTTGTATGTTGTCTGCCTCCCCCTCTAAAATGAAAGCTCCCAGAAAACAGAGCTCTCTTCAGTCTCCTTCACTTCTGTTATTCCTCATGGTCAAGACATCCTTCTCTGTTGCACTGAATGAACTAATGACTGGTCTTTTCTATTTGCATGAGCATAAAACCCTGACTTCTAATGCTGCAAACTCACCCAGGGTATTTTCTGGGATTTGACATTGCTCTCCCCTTGGTGGAAAGGAATACAAGATGATGCAGGTAATGCTGAGGTTAATAACACTCTTAGTCCCTGGGCCTAGGGGGAGTGAACCTGTCAGAGCTCTTTCCTCAGCAGTCCCCACGGACTGGTTTCCTGGAAGACAATTTTTCCCGGGTTGGGGGTGTGTATGTGTGTGGGGGGGGGAGGTGTGGGGGGGATATATGGTTCTGGCAGTAATGAAAGCACTGGTTCCTGCAGTAATGCGAGCGATGGGGAGCAGCAGATGAAGCTTTGCTTGCTAGCCCCCTGTTCTACCTCACACTCTGCCTCACCACTTCTACATTCTGCATCCGCTCAGCCTGAGAGGACGCCTTGGAGAGTCAAGGTTAGGGTGATCAAATGCAGTCCCAAAGCAAAAAGTCATTCACACTAACCTCAGAGGTTCGGATGATGTGTGAGTGTGTGGGTTAGAGGTTTTTTTTTAAGCAGAATGTACTGACAGATGCTTCACCCTGAAATCATTAAAGAAGGTCTTTATAGATAGCCTCATCCACCAGAGGACAGACAGCAGAAGCAAGAAGAACTACAATCCTGCAGCCTGTGGAACAAAAACCACATTCACAGAAAGATAGACAAGATGAAAAGGCAGAAGGCTATGTACCAGATGAAGGAACAAGATAAAACCCCAGAAAAACAACTAAATGAAGTGGAGATAGGCAACCTTCCAGAAAAAGAATTCAGAATACTGATAGTGAAGATGATCCAGGGCCTCGGAGAAAGAATGTAGGCAAAGATTGAGAAGATGCAAGAAATATTTAACAAAAACCTAGAAGAATTAAAGAATAAACACACAGAGATGAACAATACAATAACTGAAATGAAAACTACACTAGAAGGAATCAATAGCAGAATAACTGAGGCAGAAGAATGGATAAGTGACCTGGAAGAGAGAATGGTGGAATTCACTGCTGCAGAACAGAATAAAGAAAAAAGAATGAAAAGAAATGAAGACAGCCTAAGAGACCTCTGGGACAACATTAAACACAACAGCATTCACATTACAGTGGTCCCAGAAGGAGAAGAGAGAGAGAAAGGACCCAAGAAAATATTGGAAGAGATTATAGTTGAAAACTTCCCTAACACGGGAAAGGAAATAGCCACCTAAGTCCAGGAAGCACAGAGAGTCCCATACAGGGTAAACCCCAGGAGAAACACACCAAGGAGCATAGTAATCAAATGGGCAAAAATTAAGACAAAGAAAAATTATTGAAAGCAGCAAGGCAAAAGCGACAAATAACATACAAGGGAACTCCCATAAGGTTAACAGCTGATTTCTCAGCAGAAACTCTACAAGCCAGAGGGGAGTGGCATGACATATTTAAAGTGATGAAAGGGAAGAACCTACAAACAAGATTACTCTACCTGGCAAAGATCTCATTCAGATTCGATGGAGAAATCAAAAGCTTTACAGACAAGCAAAAGCTAAGGGAATTCAGCACCACCAAACCAGCTCTACAGCAAATGCTAAAGGAGCTTCTCTTAGTGGGAAAAACAAGAGAAGAAAAGGACCTACAAAAACAAACCCAAAACAATTAAGAAAATGGTAACAGGAACATATAAATCAATAATTACCTTAAACGTGAATGGATTAAATGCTCCAACCAAAAGACACAGGCTCGCTGAACGGATACCAAAACAAGACCCATATATATGCTGTCTAGAAGAGACCCAATTCAGACATAGGGACACACACGACTGAAGTTGAAGGGATGGAAAAAGATATTCCATGCAAATGGAAATCAAAAGAAAGCTGGAGTAGCAATACTCATATCACATAAAATAGACTTTAAAATAAAGAATGTTACAAGAGACAAGGAAGGACACTACATAATGATCAAGGGATCAATTCAAGAAGAAGATACAACAATTATAAATTTATATGCACCCACATAGGAGCACCTCAATACATAAAGCAACTGCTAACAGCTATAAAAGAGGAAATCAACAGTAACCACAGTAATAGTGGGGAATTTTAACACCTCACTTCTACCAATGGACAGATCATCCAAACAGAAAATTAATAAGGAAACACAAGCTTTAAATGACACAATAGACCAGATAGATTTAATTAATATTTATAGGACATTCCATCCAAAAACAGCAGATTACACTTTCTTCTCAAGTGCTCATGGAACATTCTCCAGGATACATCACATCTTGGGTCACAAATCAAGCCTCAGTAAATTTAATAAAATTGAATTTACTTGAATATGCTTGAAATCATATCAAGCATCTTTTCTGACCACAATGCTATGAGATTAGAAATCAATTACAGGGAAAAAAACGTAAAAGACACACACACATGAGGGCTAAACAATACATTATTAAATAACCAAGATATCACTGAAGAAATCAAAGAGGAAATCAAAATGCAATTCCTCTCAAACTAGCAATGGCATTTTTTACAGAACTAGAACAAAAAATCTTAAAATTTGTATGGAGACACCAAAGACCCCGAATAGCCAAAGTGGTCTTGAGGGGAAAAACGGAGCTGGAGGAATCAGGCTCCCTGGCTTCAGACTATACTACAAAGCTACAGTAATCAAGATAATATGGTACCAGCACAAAAACAGAAATATAGATCAATGGAACAGGATAGAAAGCCCATAGATAAACCCACACACCTATGGTCAACCAATATATGACAAAGGAGGCAAGGATATACAATGGAGAAAAGACAGTCTCTTCAATAAGTGGTGCTGGGAAAACTGGAAAGCTACATCTAAAAGAATGAAATTAGAACACTCCCTAACACCATACACAAAAATAAACTCAAAATGGTTTAGAGACCTAAATATAAGACTGGACACTATAAAACTCTTCAATGAAAACATGGAAGAACACTCTTTGACATAAATCACAGCAAGATCTTTTTTGATCCACTTCCTAGAGTAATGGAAATAAAAACAAAAATAAACAAATGGGACCTAATGAAACTTAAAAGTTTTTGCACAGCAAAGGAAACCACAAACAAGACCAAAAGACAACCCTCAGAATGGGAGAAAATATTTGCAAAAGAATCAACGGACAAAGGATTAATCTCCAAAATATATAAACAGCTCATGCAGCTCAATATTTAAAAAAACAAACAACCCAATCCAAAAATGGGCAGAAGACCTAAATGGACATTTCTCCAAAGAAGACTTACAGATGGCCAAGAAGCACATGAAAAGCTGCTCAACATCACTAATTATTAGAGAAAAGCAAATCAAAACTACAATGAGGTATATCACCTCACACCAGTTAGAATGGCCATCATCAGAAAATCTACAAACAACAAATGCTGGAGTGGGTGTGGTAAAAGGGTACCCTCCTGCACTGTTGGTGGGAATGTAAATTGATACAGCCACTATGGAGGTTCCTTAAAAAACTAAAAATAGAATTACCATATGACCCAGCAATCCCACTACTGGGCATATACTCAGAGAAAACCGTAACTCAAAAACACACATGCACCCCAGTGTTCATTGCAGCACTATTTACAATAGCCAGGACATGGAAGCAACCTAAATGCCCATTGACAGACAAATGGATGAAGAAGTCGTGGTACAAATAAACAATGGAATATTACTCAGCCATAGAAAGGAATGAAACTGGGTTATTTGTAGAAACATGGATGGATCTAGAGACTGTCATACAGAGTGAAGTAAGTCAGAAAGAGAAAAACAAATATCGTATATCAACGCATATATGTGCAACCTAGAAAAATGGTACAGAGGAACCGGTTTGCAGGGCAGAAATTGAGACACAGATGTAGAGAACAAACGTATGGACACCAAGGGGGGAAAGTGGCGTGGGGTGGGGGGTGGGGGTTGGGATGAATTGGGAGATTGGGATTGACATGTATACACTAATATATATAAAATGGATAACTAATAAGAACCTGCTGTATAAAAAAAATAAATAAAATAAAATTCAAAAATTCAAGAAAAAAAAAAAAGGTGTTTAAAAACGTATCTCCAGGAGGTGGTAGATGTGGAGGCAGCAGGTGAAGGCGATGCTCCCTGATGGTACCTCCTAGCTCTGTGACTCCCTGAGGATTTCGTTGTCATTGCCCTACCCAGCTATTAGCGGAGAGTAACAGCCAGGCTCCCTATCCCAGGCCCAGCCCCGAGAAGGATTTGGAGCTAAGAAAGACAGGCCCATCTTTCATACTGGGTGAGCCTGATAGCTAATGAGAATGCGAAAAGCAAACTCGGCAGATGGCCTCGTTACAGGCGTTCAGGTCGTGAGTGCTGCAGACAGGTTAGGCCCTTGCCCTTTAGAGCCGGTGGTTTAGGGCGCCCTCTGGTGGTCCCGACGCTGTGTTATGCCCACTCCCCCACCTCTTCTGAGCAGTGGCTTCCAAAGTGGGGCAGGAAAAGACAGGACTATAACCTCCATTTCAATTGAAATAATTGAATTTTTAAAATTCTTAAAATAGTGACACTTTGATCTTTGTGTCCTTATTTGGTTTGTGTGTCAGCCCCATATCTTTTTGCACAAAGTGAAGGGAAAGGCACATCCTGGGGGTGCAAGAGAGCCTCACACCGTGGAGAGGCTGCTGGTGACAACTTCCCTGGGCTCAGTGTTCGGGACATAAAGCTTTTGACATATCCCTGGTGTGTTTTGATGCTTTCTGAGCCAGACTGTTCCGGTTCGAATCCTCATTCTGCTATTATGAGCCCTGGGTTACTCTCTGTCCACTTTCTTCATCATTTTAATGGGAATAATATTAAGACCCATCTCATGATGATGCTACAGGGATTAAATTCCTTTAAAATATTTAGAAAACTGCCTTGGTAAGGACGATATAAGTGGCAGCAGCTATTATTTTTAGTTTTGCTGAAGCCCTCACAAAAAACCTAAAAGGCTTAAAAAAATCACTGCAAAAAACATAGATCAAAGATAATATGAATAATGCAAGTGCAAGAGGCCACTAACATTAATATTTAAAAGTACATGTATATAATTTATAAACAAATATTAGTATATATTAAGAATGTCACTGAGCGGGTGTCTAATCTGAAAAGTTTTGGAATCACTGGTTCTGAGCCTGGATGGGGACGCGTGATTCCAGTGGAAGGGTTGGCTTCACCCAGCGCATCTCTCTTGATTTGTCCTTTGGGTTGGCAAGGGCTTTAGTGTCATGTTTCATGTGGGGACACTGAAGCACAGAGAGGTCAGCAGCCTTATCCAAAATTGCATGGTGTGGTCACTAGCTTAGCTGGGCCTCTTCACTCCAAAGACTGCTGGTTTTCACACCCTCCTAGATGCTCTCCATGACGGTTAACCTCTTGTGGACCCCATTCTCCTCAGAGGTGCAAGGGGAGGCCCATCAACATTTGCAACTCACCCTGTAGCTGCCTCTGCCCCCTCCCACTCCCTTCTCTAAAGGATAATCAGGTTTGAGACCAGGAGAGTTTGGGGCTGGGCTCTGCTCTGAACTTTATTGGTTCTGCCATGTGCAGGGTGGAAAATACCTTACATGGTCTTTGTTCTGGTCAGGGCCACTTTCATGGGCTTTCTCTGCCATTCTGGACCTTGAAGTGGCTCTTGTAATTCGTAGGCCATATCCAAAGCAGTTGCTGACAAGTAGTATGTAGTTGCACATGGTTAATAAAGAACTCCATTTAAGCAAAGGTTTGTGTCAAGTCCATCTCCAGCAAGAGGTATTTCTGAAAAGCCAACTGTCATGATGGTTTTATAGGACAATTGTTTGAATTTCAGCATAGACTTCTGGTTCAGAAGTTCATTCAAATGTATAAGGGACTGGTTAAAAACATCTGTCACTGGGGCTTCCCTGGTGGCGCAGTGGTTGGGAGTCTGCCTGCCAATGCAGGGGACACGGGTTCGTGCCCCAGTCCGGGAAGATGGGCCCGTGAGCCATGGCCGCTGAGCCTGTGCGTCCAGAGCCTGTGCTCTGCAACGGGAGAGGCCACAACAGTGAGAGGCCCGCATAACGCAAAAAACAAACAAACAAACAAAACAACAACAACAACAAAAAACATCTGTCACATGCCTGACACTGATCTAGGTAAAGATACATAAAACAGACAAGTGTCTTGCTTGCTCAGAGCTTACATTCTAGTGGAGAAGGGAGGAACAAAAATGTGACTTTGGGCTTGAGCATAAAACTTGCTTTGGACAGTGGAATGTGGGTGTGGCTGAACCACACAGACTCCATTTTGTCAGCTCCATTTAGGTCAGCAGTTCTACCCCCTCCCCTTTCTCTGTGACTGAGCTTCAGCTACTCTCAAGGAATGTGCCCTAGCCAGATGAGTTCCCTATCAACTTTTACCCTTCCCTTCATCTGATATGAAAACTGGAAGAATGACTTTTGCTGATACAAATGGTTAATGGTCATGAGACCCCCAGGGGGAGGGAAAACTCCTGGTTCCTGTCAGAGCAGACATGCTTCTCCCTTGGTAGTCAGATTCTATTTTTAGCTTTAGCCTCTTTAAATCCCCCTGTACCCCTTTCGGTAGAGCAGATTGCAGCTCTGAATGCCTCTGGATCATCCTCTGCCTAATCCTGCCTGTAGGTGAGTTACACATGATAAACTTCATAATTTCACTTTATGAAGTTACCTGCTTTGTTTTTCCATCTCAGAGTTCCTTCTTGGTTCCCAGGATACTACTCAGTATCTCATCTTTCCAACAAAAGTGACAGTGTGTCAGTTTTGAGCCTAGATCTTAAGAGATCTCACACATTTCTGCTTACTCTATTGTTCCTCTGCCACTGCAGTGAGAAAAACATACCAGTCTGGTCCCAGCAGGAGGATGAGAGACGTGTGGAGCAGAAATGTCTCCGCAAGCAACCCACAGCCCTCCCCTGAGGAACACAGCTGTGTCAAGCTGAGCCCAGCCAACCTGCAGATATGAGTGGTAATACAGGATTGTGGTTTTAAGCCATAGAGTTTGAGATGGTTTGTTACACAGCAATAGCTGACTGTTACAGGTGCTCTGAAGGGTAAAAGAAGCTGAGATAAAGATGCACCTGAAGGAACACACTTAGGCAGGATGGTCTGGAAAGGTCTGGAAAGGAGCTAATACTTAGGCTGAGACCTGAAGGTTGAGAAGGAGCTCTCCCATGATAATGGGAGAGGAGTAAGAAGAGACAAGGTCCTGAGGCTAGAAAGAACTTGTTGTGCTTTAGGAGCTGATGGAAGACCTGGGTGGCTGAAACAGAGTTAGTCAGGGAAAAGGGGCAAGTGAAGCTAGAAAGAGATACAGAGCTTTTGAGGCCAAAGAGTTTGAATTTTATTCTCAGTACAATGGGAAGCTTTAAAAAGGTCTTAAGGGAGAGAGAGAAAGAGAGAGAGAGAGAGAGATAAAGAAGAAGGAGAAGGCGAAGGGGAAGAAGAAAGAGAAGAAGAAGAGGAGGAGGGGAAGGGAGAAGAGAAGAGAGGAGAGGAGAGGAGAGAGAATTGATTTTATATTTGTAATAGACCATCTTTGTTCTTGTGTGAATAGAAGCAGGTGTGCCAGTTGGGAGGCTGTTGCAGACATCCAGGTGAGATAATGGCAGAGCCCGGGCCAGGTGGTGACAGTGGCAGTGCTGAGAAGTGAGTGGATTAATAATGCATTTTAGAGTAAACTTCATAGGACCAAGTTTTCTGGTTTAGGGTATGATGGAGAACTACTATCAGCTACCAATTCCTTACCCCCAGAAAACTGTTTCTGGAAATCCAGAGGAGAGAAAGGAAGGTAGATGATGGGTATGTCATGGCATTTGAATGAGAGTGTAGAAGTAACAGCAGCAGTGTAGTAACTAATATTTGTTGAGCATTCCCTATTTTCTAGGTACTTCCCTAAGCTCTTGACATTCTCACACCAACCCTGAGGCTGTTCTTTATCTCCACCTTACAGATGAGACAGAGACACCATGAGGATCAGTGACATGTTCAAGGGCACACATAGCTGATAAGAGGAGCAGAGTGATTTGGGGTTTGGCACAATCTCTCTCTTGGCCATACTCCAAGGGAAGACCCCAGGAAAATGGTGTTGGAGTTTACCTTCGTAAGGCTTTCAGAGATCCCTCGTTTGGATCTGAGGAATGCCCCCTACATGGTGAAAAACTCTTTTCTCTTAGGTCTAGATCTAGACTAGAACTGACACCCTGTCTTTGAAGGCTGGTAAATTAAAGTCTGCAGTATTCTCAGGATAGATTAGCCATTCTGTAGTGGGCAGTGGGAGAAGTGTTGGATACGAATGTGGATGAGCTGATCCTCCTGGACTCCCAGCAGCTCCAGCCCCACCTGTTCATTCAGTGTCTGAGGAAGATGGCTCAAGGAGGCGGGAGTGTCCTTCAAAGCAGCTGCAAGCCCTTCTCAGTGAGACAGCCCAGCCCATCCCTCATCCAGGCCTGGTCGAGGACTCATGTGAACTGGAAATGCCTAAATTAGGGAAGAAGGTGCCCTATACATTGGTCTCTTTTCTGAGAGGATGTGATAAATGGAAATGGAGAGGAAACCAGGGAACTGAGCAGGGAGTGGTGACAGGGACTGGTTCTGTGACCCATAAGCTGAAAGCATGATTGTAGACCCCAGGCTTTCCAAACCTCTTGGCAGGGCACCTGGGACCAGGAATGCCATCTGCACCTGGTCCTGCTTTGGGTGGAGAGTGTGTCAATGCAGAGCTAGGTGGATTCTCCTGCTCCTCCCTGCCCCCACACCAGGGCCATGACCTCCACTTGAAGACTCCAGCAGCAAGAGATGATCCTCCAACCTTGTTGATGAAAATTTTTAAAATACTAAAATTTATTAAAAGGAGGCAACGAGATGTGGAAGTTAAAGTGAACCCAGACTGATGGACTAAGTCCCTTGCTCACTACCAATCACACCTAGTCCCTAAGCCTCCATCTCCCCTTCTGTGAAACAGGGTAATTATATTGACTGACTGATAAGGCTGTGAGGGTTAAGCCACAGGAACAGAGCTTGGCTCATACTAACCACTCAATAAATGCCTTTTTGAAACCTTGAAAATAATCAGCATCTCTAGTTATTAAATAATTTGATTTGTATGTCTTCATAAACTTTTTGTTAAAATTGTCATGGATTAGTAGAAACAAGTAAAGTGCATAAGAGGATGGGTGGATACAAAAGAGACTGTGTAATTTTTTTTTTTTTTTTTTTTTTTTTTGCGGTACGCGGGCCTCTCACCGCTGTGGCCTCCCCCATTGCGGAGCACAGGCCCCGGACGCGCAGGCTCAGCGGCCATGGCTCACGAGCCCAGCCGCTCCGCGGCATGTGGGATCTTCCCGGATTGGGGCACGAACCCGTGTCCCCTGCACCGGCAGGCGGACTCTCAACCACTGCGCCACCAGGGAAGCCCCGAGACTGTGTAATTTAATTAAAATCTAAAACAAACAAAAAAAAGCAGTTTTCCATATATCTGCTCCTTAAGCTGCCACGTGCAGAAGGCAGTAGCCATGTGCCCAGGCCCTGTGTTTGCCCTCAAGAAACAGCAGGTTTTTTTTGGCTGCACCTCTTGGGATCTTAGTTCTCCAACCAGGGATTGAACCCAGGCTCTCAGCAGTGAAAGCAAGGAGTCCTAACCACTGGACCACCAGGGAATTCCCAGTGCAGGGTTCTTTTTGGGCTATCCCTTCTTCTCCATCCCAGGGCCTTACCCTCATCAACATCAGCAGCATCACCCAGCAAAGAGACACTAATTGCAGAGGAACTGCCTGGAGCCTTTCAGGTCCTCTCCCTCGGTAGCCTCCTCAGTGTTGGGTTGCTAGCTTTAAACTCACTAGAAGAAATCAATCAACACCTCAGTCTTGGCCCCTCAGTACTTCCATCCTCATAGAATCTGCAGTTGGAGGGACTTGGGGTTCATCTGGTGGGCCCCCTGCTCACTGCTGCAGGAACCCCCTCCATAGCACCCTGAGGGAGATGGGATGCTCTGCGATGGGAGCCATGTTTGGAGATGACTCCTCGCCACTGTCCTGGCCCTCCCCCTGCATTGGAGCCCCTTCTCTGCCCCCCATGCAACCTCTCCCCATCCCCAGCAGATGCAAGCTGTGCCCTCTGGGTCAGCACAGGGACCCAGGCAGCTCCTCTGGATCCTCAGTCTTATCCTCAGGCTGCCCTGGGAATGGAAAGGCAGCCCTTGGATCCAGTGTCCAGGGATCCAAGTTCTCAGGCCCAAACAGGAAGGAAAAGCGGTCCCACGCTTTCCCTGTGTGTCTTCCCCCTCCCCAGCCCCCACTTCCGAAAGCAGGCACCAGCCTCAGCCACTTAAGGATGAAATCTTCCTGACACACAGGACCAGCCACTTACTTCTCAGGGCCCAGTGCAAAATTATGATACAGGCCCCTGTTAAAAATTATTGAAAATTTCAAATGTACACACTTCCAATTATAAAATGAGTAAGTCCTAGGAATGTAATGTACAGCACAGTGACTATAGCTAATAATACTGTATATTTGGAAGTTGCTAAGGAAGGAGATTCACACCTCCCTACCACGATTTATTTATTTTATAACTGGAACTTTGTACCTTTTGATTCCCTTCACCCATTTTACACCCCCCCCTTCCCTGCCTCTGGCAACCACCAATCTGTTCTCTGATCCACGAGCTTGTTTTTTACTTTTTAATTCCACATGTAAGTGAGATCATAAGGTATTTGTCTTTCTCTGTCTGCCTTATTTCACTTAGCATAGTGTCCTCAAGGTCCATCCATGTTGTCTCAAATGGCAAGCTTTAACTCGTTTTTATGATGACTACTAAACGTGCAGATCTTAGAAGTTCTCATCAGAAGAAAAAAATGTAACTATGTGTGGTGATGGGTGTTAACTAGACTCCTTATGGTGATCATTTTGCAATAGGTACAAATATCAAATCATTATGGTGTACTCCTGAAACCAACATAATTGACATTTATTATTCACATGTATTATATGTCAATTACATCTCAAATTATTAAAAAAAAAGAATTTCAAGGCAATAACAGCAGAGCATTGAACCAAGCACAGGGCCCTTCTGATGGCTGCACAGTCCACATGCCCATGAAGCTGACCCTGATGACAGAGTGTGCCCTGCTTATTCCATTTTCCTTGGATTTCTGAAGCTATTTCTCTGTTTTTGTTTTTGTTTTCTCTTGGAGATATAATCCACATAGTTTAAAATTCATCCTACATAAAGTTCAGTGGTTTATAGTATATTTGTGAAGCTATGCAACCATCACCACTATCAAATTCCAGAACATTTTCATCACCTTGAAAAGAAACCCCATGCCTACCAACAGAAACTCCTTACTCCTCCCTCCGCCAGCCCTTGGAAATCACTAATCTCCTTTCTGTCTCTGTGCCTTTGCATATTCTGGACATTTCATATAAATGGAATCATACAGGTATGTGGACTTTTGTGTCTGGTTTCTTTCACTTAGCATAATATTTTCAAGATTCATCCATTTTTCATTCCCCCCATCCTTTCTTTTTTTTTTATAGTGTTATTTTTGTTTGGCTGTGTTGGATCTTTGTTGCTGCGCATGGCAGGGGCTAGTTGTTCTCTAGTTGTGGCGAGCAGGGGCTACTCTTTGTTATGTTGCACGGGCTTCTTGTTGCAGTGGCTTCTGTTGTTGCGGAGCATAGGCTCTAGGTGCGCAGGCTTCAGCAGTTGTGGCAGGCGGGCTCAGTAGTTGTGGCTCGCAGGCTCTAGAGCTCAGGCTCAGTAGTTGTGGCGCGTGGGCTTAGTTGCTCCGAGGCATGTGGGATCTTCCTGGACCAGGGCTTGAACCCGAGTCCCCTGCATTGGCAGGTGGATTCTTAACCACGGCACCACCAAGGAAGACCTTCATTCACTTTTATGGCTAAATAATATTCCATAGACCACATTTTATGTATTATTCCTTTGTTTTAATGTTTCCTTTTGAAATGTGATCTCTACATGATACAGTGAGTACAGTCAAATGACTCATTTTGTAGTAATTATCCCATATTCAAAGACTCACATATTTCCTCCTTTATAACTTACAAGTAAAGCACACACAACTTAATTGTGCACTTGATTAGTTTTTACCTGTGTCTCTACCTGAATAACCACCACCCAGATGCAGATACAGAGCATCTTTTCCTCCCATCAGGCTGTCTCAAGCCTCCTCCTGGGGACATCCCCCACCCGCACAGTCACTATGCCAATTTCTATAATTTTAGATTAATTTTGCCTATCCTTGAACTTCATAGAAGGGGATCCATACAATATGGTTTATTTTTTGCATCTGACTTCTTTTTCTCAGCAATAAGTCAGTGAGGTTCATTTACATTGTATGTGGCAATAGTTCTTTTTGGTTGCTGTACCATCTAGCTATTCTGCTATCCATGGGCATTTGGGTTGTTTCCAATTTGTAACTACTGTGAATAAAACTTCCATGAACATTTTTGTCATTTGGTGACCATAGCCCTCACTTCTGTTGTGTGTTTACCAAGAAGTGGAATTGCTGGGCCTTAAAACAGGTGCGTGTTTAGTTTGAATAGATACAGTCCAAGAGTTTTCCAAAGTGGGTTGTGCCAGTTCCACTGACAGTCTAGTTGCTCTACATCTTCATCAACATTCAGTAAGGTCAATCATTCTAGTATGTGATAGTATCTCATTGTAGGTTTTTTTTTTTTTTTTTTTTTTTTCCGGTACGCGGGCCTCGCACTGTTGCGGCCTCTCCCGTTGCGGAGCACAGGCTTCGGACGCGCAGGCTCAGCGGCATGGCTCACGGGCCCAGCCGCTCCGCGGCATGTGGGATCTTCTCGGACCGGGCACGAACCCGTGTCCCCTGCCTCGGCAGGCGGACTCTCAACCGCTGCGCCACCAGGGAAGCCCTCATCGTAGTTTTAATTTGCATTTCCCTGATGATGAATGAGACGGAACACCTTCCTATGTGGTTGTTGGCCATTGGATATCCACCCATCACTTTTTTTTTCACTCATAATTTTTGAGTCATATTTTTCTTTAGAGTCTGGCAAAGGGAAAATGCCTTTTTTTCTCTGAGTTTTCTTAAAAATTCACTCGTGTTAATTCATATTTAATTACACAAGTTTTATATGAATACATTTTCATTGTTTCCTCACATCCTTGCTAAGACTGCCTATCATCAGTCTTTTAAGCTGTTGAGGGAAAAACAGTCTTATTGTTAGTTTAATGTAATGTGCATTTCTGTGATTGTTAGTGAGATTAAGCACTTTTTCATATGTTTATTGGCCACTGTATTTCTTCTGTGTGCCTTTTCATATCCTTTGTCAATTTTTCTATTGGATTGTTTATCCTCATTGATTATGGAAGTTATTTCTACATTCCATGTAAAAATCTGTTGTGTTATATATTGCAAATGCTTTCTCTTTTTCTGTTGCTTGTATTTTTCAAGACTTGATTGTCTAGAACACTTTTAGATTTACAGAAAAATTGAGAAGGTAGTACAGAGAGTTCCCAATACCCCATACCCAATGTCCTCTATTATTAACATCTTACATTATTAGCATGGTACTTTTATTACAATTAATGAAGCAATATTGAGGCATTATTTAGATGTCTTGTTTTTTTAGACTTCTCTTCGCTGTGACAGTTTCTCAGACTTTTCCTCTTTTTTGATGATCTTGACAGTTTTGAAGAGTACTGGTCAGATATTTTGTAGAATGTCCCTCTATTGAGTTTGTTTTGGTGTTTTTCTCATGATTAGACTGGAGTTATTATGAATTTTGGGGAGGAAGACCACAGAGGTAAAGCGTCATTTTCTTCACATCGTATCAGTAGTACATACTATCAACATGATTTATCAATATTCACATTGACTGTGTTCACTTGGGTGAGGTGATGTTTGTCAGGTTTCACACAACACATATTGTGGAGAAAGCCTTGATAACTAAGTAAGGATGGGGTTAACTTGGATTTGTCTGTGGAGGTTCTGTGCTTAACTCCAGGGTTATCTGGAGCAACACTGGGCAAGATACGGATATATTCTTTTTTTTTTTTTTTTTTTCGGCTGTGTCGGGTCTTAGGTGCAGCATGCGGGATCTTTGTTGCAGTGCTCAGTTTTCTCTCTAGTTATGGCATGTGGGTTTTCTCTCTCTAATTGTGGCGTGCAGGCTCCAGAGCATGTGGGCTCTGTAGTTGTGGCACGCGGGTTCCAGAGCGTGTGGTCTCTGTAGTTTGCAGCACACAGGCTCTCTCGTTGAGGTGCGCAAGCTCAAGAGTTGTGGCATGTGGGCTTAGTTGCCCCGTGGCTTGTGGGATCTTAGTTCCCTGACCAGGGATTGAACCCGCATCCCCTGCATTGGAAGGCGGGTTCTTTACCACTGGACCACTAGGGAAGTCCCGATATGGATTTATTCTTGTTGGTGATCTACAAAATGCTTTTTAAAATCCAAAACTCCCCTGGACTCATCTTGTACCAGCATGTCCACATTATTTCTTTAAAATGTAGCGATTGATGGTTTGCATTTGGTTTACATGTTTAACTAGCCTGATTTTAGCTATGTGACCAGTAGGTATAAAAGGTCCCTCAGTAGACCTGTGCCGTGGTCCCTAAGACCAAGGTATGGCACACGTATCAGGAAGAAAATGCTCATATATGTTTTGAAATGAAGGATGAGATAGAAGCATTTCTTTATGGTACTGATAATGCAATAAAGATCATGTTATATGCTTTGGAGTGGCTTGCTTACATGATCTCAGCAACACATTCAGCAGTCAAAATAGTTTGAAGTTATGACTTTAGAGCCAAAATAATATGATTTTAAATTCTGTGGATTTGATGATAGGATTTTTTAAATTTTTATTTTATATTGATTTACAATGTTGTGTTAGCTTCAGGTATACAGCAAATCATTAAATTACAATGTTGTGTTAGCTTCAGGTATACAGCAAATATATTAAATTATATTCTTTTTCAGATTCTTTTCCCATATTGGTTATTACAGAGTATTGAGTAGAGTTCCCTGTGCTATACATTATGTCCTTGTTGATTATCTATTTTATATATATTAGTGTGTATATGTTATTCCCAAACTCCTAATTTATTCCCCCCTCTCCCCACACTTTCCTCTTTGGTAACCGTAAGTTTGTTTTCTAAGTCTGTGAGTCTGTTTCTGTTTTGTAGATAAGTTCATTTGTATCATTTTTTTAGATTTTACATATAAGTGATATCATACGATATTTGTCTTTCTCTGTCTGACTTACTTCACTTAGTATGATAATCTCTAGATCCATCCATGTATAACAGGATTTCTTAAGAAAACTGCACTGTGGTGCAAATGGTTAAACGTGGAGAATTTGACCCTTTCCCAACATTAGACAATTCTTTTTATTCATTAGAGAAAGAAATCTATGGTACATTTAAAAACATATTTAAAAGACAAGTCCAAATGCTCTAATAGAATATGAAGAACTACTTTCTAGAACTCAAGGCATCAGACAGGATTAGAAACCCATTTGTTTCTGGGGCTGAGGAGTGGGGGAACTAGGGAGAGGTTGGTAAAAGTACACAAATTTTCAGTTATATTATGAATAAGGTCTAAGGAGCTAATATAAAACATGGTGGGTATAGTTGATAACACTGTATTATACAATTGAAATTTGCTAAGAGAGTAGAACATTTTAAGTTCTCGCCAAAAAAAAAGAGATAAATACATGAAGTGATGGTTGTGTTAATTAATTAGATGGGGGGAATCCTTTCACAGTGAATTCTTATATCAAGTCACACTATGGGGACTTCCCTGGTGGTGCAGTGGTTGAGTCCGCCTGCCAATTCAGGGACATGGGTTCGAGCCCTGGTCTGGGAGGATCCCACATGCTGTGGAGCAACTAAGCCCGTGAGCCACAACTACTGAGCCTGCGTGCCTAGAGCCCATGCTCCGCAACAAAGAGTAGCCATCACAATGAGAAGCCCGTGCACCGCAATGAAGAATAGCCCCCTCTCGCCGCAACTAGAGAAAGCCCGCACGCAGCAATGAAGACCCAGCGCATCCAAAAATAAATAAATAAATAAATTTTTAAAAAAGGTCACCACTATGTACCCTTTAAATAGCTTACAATTTTATATGTCAATTATACCTCAAGCAAGCCGGAAAAAAACTTTTGCATGTGACAGGCAAAAAAAAAGATCTTGCTGACTCAGATATGGTAACACTGAGAAAAAGTTCTGTAATTTCTGGTCCTCATTTGGTTCCAGAACTGACTGGCAGAGTTTACTGCCTTTCCGAACAATCCAGGAAGTGAATCAGGATTTTCTAATTTAATAGGAATAATTGGTAAGAGAAGAATCCATCTGGACATGGGAACTGAGGAATGGCTCAAGCCATCTTCAGAGTCAGAGAGAAACTCTCAGGGAAGGGCCTTGTTTGTGTGTTTCTGCACTGCACCCTGCTGGCTGATGCTGGAACATTGTTTCCTCCTATGGCTCTAGGAAGACCTAACAGAATGCCATATTGTGGCTCTTGGGAGGCAGGGGGCTCCTCAAACCAAGTGTTGGGCTAGAGGCAGCTGGAGCTGGCTGAGACCCTTCCATCAGGGAGAGCCTGGCTTGGGAGGTGGGTTTGAACAGCAGCAGAGGAACATGGGCATGTTATATTTTTTAGAGCATGTCAAAGTTCTGGTGCTTTCAATACAAACAGATAGATCTTAGTGGAAGGAAAGAGATTCAGAGCAGTGGAATTCAGGAATCAGACAGGTAGAGAGGCATTGAGGACCACATTGTGAGGGTTCTAGTCCCTGCAGATAGTCTGACAAGATTGGGGTAGCAGCTGTGTAGAGGAACGCAAGGTGATCAAAACGAATGATTGGGTTTGGAGGCACTCACAGGCCACTATGAGAGATACACATGTAAATAAATAATTACATCACAAAGTGACAAGGAGATTAGGTATCTTACCCAGAATCTGAGGACAGGTCTCCTGGAGGTCTTATCTGAGACTGTTCTGAGATGTGAGTAGGAATTCTACAGAGGGTAAGGGAGGGCTTCTGAGGGCTGGGCAATATGGTTGAATTGTAAAGCACGTGTTTGGGTTATGGAAGGGGAGCTTAGAGAACAAGCCAGGACCGGGTTATGAAGGACCTTGTGCACTTTGTTGAGGTGCCATGACCTTCTTCTGTGCAAGGCAGAATGCCCTCAAAAGGATATGAATAGATTTGAAGGACTCTCAAAAACGAAGAACAGTAGATCCAAAACAGATTGTAGAGATCACTTCATTCTGCTTTCCTTGAAGAATCTCAAGTGTTTACAACCTGGATTGTTTCTGATACATCTGAAGGATATTCTCAAAAACCTGCCATATCTCTTTTCAACAATCTTATACTTTGTCTTTTTCATGTGCCTGTAAACTCTTGAGTACTTGGGCTTTTTGTGTGAGTGGGAAGGCAAAGAAATTCATCCCAGATAATTTTGAGCCACTTATATATTGTTGCTATGATACTGACAGACATATATGGAGCTCTTTTAAGACATGATAGGATCTCCTAAGTGGGTGTGGGAATGGTAGGAAGGAGGAAACTGGGCTTCCACAGGCAAGACAGCATGATTCATTCATTCATTCATTTATTCGGCTGATGCACTCAGCTCTGTTCTAGGTGCTGTGTGGGATACAAAAGAAGCAGAAATTCCAGTTCTTATCCCCGAGAAATCCATATTCAGCTTGGGAATACATGGAAGAAGAAGGCAACGTCAGCAAACTAAGACAGTGCGGTCTGATCTGTAGAGAGGTGTTAAGGACATTTCAATGGGATACAGGAGACCTTTGTGGATTCACAGTGTTCCTAGTTTTGAAGTGATAGACACAAATGTGTGGAGTGCAACTGGGGAAAATTCCATGCCTGAGGTAGGGTCAAGTACAGATGGATGATCTCATGTAGGAAGCCATTCAGGATAAGAACCCCAAATCTAGGAACTCTGAGACCATAGACAGAGAATCTTTGCTGGCATAGAAATTGCGTAGCAGACCAACACTCACCCATAAGGCCAGAAATTCTGTTGCTTCTTGTCTTAGTCAGTTTGGGCTGCTAAAACAAAGTACCACAGACTGGGTGGTTTATAAACAACAGAAATTTACTTCTCAGAGTTCTGGAGTCTGAGAAATCCAGGATAAAGGCACTGGCAGATTTGGTGTCTGGTGGTGTCAGAGTCAATGCCTGGTTCCTAGATAGCTGTCTTCTCTCTGTGTCCTCACATGGCGGAGGATAGGAGGGAGTTCTCAGGGGTCTCTTTTATAAGGGTGAAGCCCTTATGACCTAATCACCTCTCAAAGGCCCCACTTCCTAATATTATCACATTGGGGGGTTAGGATTTTTACATATGAATTTTGTGGGGGACACAAGCATTCAGTCTATAGCACATCTCACTCTCCACCTCCAGGCACTTGGGCCTTGCAAATTTGGGCTGTATGAGACAGAAGACTCTGGAGCTAATAGCTGTGTCTTTATTACCTTTAATACTCACTCAAGATGATCTGATAAAGCACCTCTTTCCTGAAAGATCTCTATAATTAGAAGTTGAAGCTACTCATCATATGAGTAGATGATGTATATTTAAAGCTTAGATGTATATTCTTTTGCTAAACAAGAACATCTTTCCCTCCAAACATTTGCCCTAGTTTTTACGTGATTATCCACTCACTTGTTGATGGACATTTAAGTTTTCTCCAAGTTTGGGCTATTCTGAAGAGAGCTGCTGTGGACATTTGAAATACGCAAGCTTTTTTATGAACATATGTTTTCATTTCTCTTCATTTCTCCTAGGTATACTACGAGTGGGCCTGCTGGGCCATATGTTGAACTAGTAGAAACTGCCAAACAGTTTTTCAAAGTGGTTGAACCATTTTTCACTCCCACCAGCAGGGTAAGAAAGCTAGGAATGGGTTTTGATGTGCCTCACTCACGTAATTCTGCAGGTCTCAGCACAAACATCAACCCTCAGTTTTAATACTCAAATCCCCTTTACTCATGAGTGACAGTCATCACATGTGAAATTAATTAATCATATTCATTGTTTAAGTCTGTCTCCAATATTGACCTAAGGAGCTCTAAGCTCCTTAACTGTGGTCTCCATCACTGTATCCCCAAGGCCTGGCACAGATGCCCAGCACACAAGAGCAGCTCAGTAAATGTTTGTTTCCTAACAGGTTGGCCAGTGGGGTGGAGTTTAGTGAGCTGGCAGCTCAGCTGCCCTCCTTTTGGTTGGCACACAAGGTTCGTTGTGTTCTGTTCTCTGGTGATCATCCTGTTTCATTTCTCCCCTAATCACAGTGTATTTTAGAGTTATACCGGGCTGTCTGTAGTGTTCACACTTGTCACCTCTTTCTAGACCTTTAAGCCCTTGGACATACTATTTCTTAGAGGAGCACCCTCTGTGCTCCATTCTCTTACTTTCTAATGGACTCTACCTAAATCTCATTTCTAATGTCCCCAGGAGCAGATAATTTGCTCTCCTTTAAGCCCCATAGCAGACTCCCTGGCCCCTTTGAGCCTACGATATTTCCCCACCACTGTGACTGTGAACATTCCAAAGCAATATATCCTAAGATTTTGGGGAATCTCATTATAGCACATGTTTCCCCCATAAAATTCAGTAAAGTTTAATTAGAAAGCATAAATGACCACACTTTAGGTCTTGAATATGTACTCTGGGGACAGCCATTTATAAAGCTAGTGAAATAAATTCTGCCCCTAAATGAACTGACTCTGTTGTATAATAGGACCAAGTGACATTAAGCACACATTTGTCTGAATCTGTAAAGTTGAGTGATCTGTTCAGACTGGCATCCCAGACATGAGAAGATGTCCCGGAGAGCATTTCTGAGGGCTCCAGCATCCCCCTTGGGAGGAGAAACATGTGAGGAAGGCAGTGAGGACAAGGGAGTCAGACAAGGGAGGACAGGCAGGATCCAAATGGAACACCTCAAACTCACCATGTGCCAGGCTTAACCTTCTTCCTTTTGCAGCCCTGGCTGCCTGAAGCCCATTCCCTACCCAGCAACTAGAGCCATCTTTCCATCTTTCTTTCTTTCTTTCTTTCTTTCTTTCTTTTTTAATATTTATTTATTTATTTGGCTGTGTCAGATCTTAGTTGTGGTACGTGGGATCTTTCGTTGCAGCATGTGGGCTCTTCATTGCAGTGCGCAGGCTTCTGTCTAGTTGTGGTGCGGGCTTAGTTGCCCCGCGGCAACTGGGATTTTAGTTCCCCAACCAGGGATTGAACCGGCGTCCCTTTCATTGCAAAATGGATTTCTAACCACTGGATTACCAGGGAAGTCCCTAGAGCCATCTTTCTAAATGCAAGCCTGATACAGTATTCCTAACACCCTTCAGTGCTCCCCCTTACCTACACTGTCCTCAAAGCGTAGTCCATGAACGCATGGTGTTGCATCACTGGGAGCTGATAGAGCTGCAGAATCTTGAGCTCACCCACCCCAAACCTGCTGAAGCAGAGTCTGCATTTAACCAAGATCCCCAGTAAAGCTTAAGAAGTGCTGCCCTGTAGGACCAGCAGAATAAAGGAACTTTGTTGGTCTTGCCCTTCTTGGTTTCTAGCCTCATGGCATCACTCTCCACCATATGCCCCCACCATCCCTGCTGGACTGAATGACTTGCAGCTCCTTGTATGTACCATGGTGTTTTTGGTTTTGGTTTTTGCAATAATACTGCCTCTTTCCTATCTTTTTCACCTCGGTACTCTCATTCATCTTTTCAGACTTGCCCTCTCTGGAAACATTTCTTGCTAGTGCCCATGCATAGCATACCACTTTCCCACACTGCTCAGTCATTATCCACTTCCCCGTCAGACTGAAACCTGGAAAGCAGCAGTGGTGATTCATTCATTGTGGTATCTGCAGAGCCCCAGGGATGGTCAGGCATGTGATAGAGAGTCAATAGAGATTTATTTCTAACTGATCCTGAACTCCAGTGGAGGCCCATGTGCCATCTCTCTTCTGCTCTGGCCTGGCTCTTCCCAAGCCCACGCACCACTGGGTGTCAATCTGCATGTGGGGAGAGAGATCTAGAGGGCAATCTTCAATCATCTACAGCCCTCAACTTGAAATGACTTCAGCCCTGATTTTAGAGGGCTATAAAATGGCATATGGAGTGAATTAACATGTGTAAAGGTTACAAAGTAAACAGTTAAATTAGTTGTGCTGGAACCAGTCACACAGGACTGTGCACATCTCTTCCAGCTCTGCAGTCAGCTAGCTGGTAACTTGAGACTAGCTCGGTGTGTTAATCATGTTTTTAAAATTTTCTCTATATTGTGATGTTTTGACATCATAAAAATACTTCTCTGGCTGGAGAGAGACTGCCCTCCCAGAGCCAGCCAGTTGTTAGAGATAGCAAAAGGCTCAGCTGAGAGCAGTGGAAGCTGATCTCTATCAGTCCTGTGCTTTAAAGGGCTGAGTATGAAAAAACTAGAGCTCCACTATAGCCCAAAGTCCACTGAAATTATTCAAGCTAGCCAGTCCTAAACTGTTTACCCTGCCTTGCCCTTCCCGAGGAAACCCCAGTAAAAGCTTCTGACCTAGGCTCTCCCTTCTCTCCTGCTTCTGCTTCCTGACCAAAGTCTGGCATTCATTCTGTGACCCTGTGGTGGTGACAAACCATGCCTCTCATTTCTAGGGAAAATGTGATCCATGACATTGACCTCTCCATGCCGTCACTCATCACCTTTATAAATTAAGACCTGAGCACAGAACACAAGGTCACTATTGGTAAATGGTACAAACCAGTGCTCCCCCCAACTCCCAGAGAGCTGATATAGCAGTTTATCTGTGGTTATATGTGTATGTGTTTATGCCACCAGAAAGTAAAGACCCCCAAAAGCAGGGATATTGCCTTACTTGCTAACCATTATAACTCCAGCACAGAGTAGACTGACACATAGTAGGAACTCAACAGATGTTTGTGGAATGAAGGCATGGATGAAACCACAAAATGTTCAAGATAAAGCAAAGAAGGACATTAGGTAAACTGTTGAACATAAGTTAGGAGCTGAGCTATTGCCCAGAGGAAAATTATCTGTAACTCTAAGTAAAAGCCGTCTGCTAAGGCAGAGGGCCAGTGGCCTTGAAATATAAATGTGGGGACCCCACAGACAGGCTCAGGTCCTACCCTGAGAGTCTGGCAGCTGGACTTATGGAAACTTCCATCTGCACAGGTCAGTCTCCTCTTAGCTGAGAAGGGGCAGTTTTGCAGACCACACTACGTTTGAAATTCCCAAAGGAACTTTTTAGAATCTGCTCTTGTGACAATAAGCCCAGAAAAGCCCTTTAACTTTGGGTGGTTGTGGGCCCTCCCCACTTTGGCTATGCTATGTGGGCCAAAATCTGAGGGAAATCCACCAACCCTTTGCCTCCTGCTCGCCTTCACTTTTCTCTCCAGGGGGACAGGTGATGATGTTGTTTGGCTTAGGCATGAGGAGGGATAAATGACTTTTATGAGATTCTAAAAGGGTTCTGGAACCAATTCCAGTGTGGGTTTTTGTGGGTGGGCAGATTTCCCCACACATCCAAGCAATTCTCTGACCCCAGCTGGGTGTCATACATAATTCAACTCAATTCTGACAGTATCTGCCTGGAGATAGAGTCAGATCCCACAAGTTAAGGGTTCAGTCCTACAAGACTGCCTGCTCCCCACCCTCATTTCAGATACCAATCTGAAGTCCATGCTGTCATCTATGCTTCTAACTGACCTGAGACAATAGATCTGAGGTTCCAACCACCCCCTCCTTGGGCTCGATTAATTTACCTAAGTGGCTCACAGAGCTTGGAGAAACATTTTACTTACTAGATTACCAGTTTATTACAAAACAATATGACTCGAGGACATCTAGATGGAAGAGAGGGCAAGGCAAGGGGTGGGGAAAGAGTGCAGAGCTTTCATGCCCTCTTTGAGCGCACCACGCTCCTTAAATCTCCACATGTTCACCAACAAGGAAGCTCCAAACCCATCCTTTTGGGTTTTTATGGAGAATTCATTACATAGGGAAGGTTGATTAAATCACTGGCATTTGGTAATTGATTCAACCCCCAGGCCCCTCCCTTCCCCAGAAGTTAGGGGCTGGGACTGAAAGTTCCAAACCTCAATTCAAAGTTCGTTCCCCTGGCAACCAGCCCCCATTCTTAGGTGCTTTCCAAAAGTCACTACATTAACATAAATCCAGTAGTTGTGGAAAGGGGCTTGTCATTAATAACAAGACACCCATTTCACCTTTATGGCTTTGAGGTGATTTCAGGAACTGAGGAAAGAGAACTAGTATTATGACAAAATTTTTCTAATCCTATTGTGGGACTCGAGGGACATTGTTCCAGCTAATGATTAAGAACTCTCCAGACAATAGGGGCTTCTTAGATAATGGGTGAATTTCCAGGATGTCCGGCCCCCTTCCGAGAAGGAGGGAGATAACAAAATGTAAAAAAGGTGTCTGTCAAAGACCAATCAGGCAGCTAGGGACAAGTTCCCTCTCTGGTCCGAGCCTAAGCCGGGACCAATCAGCAGGAGAACACAACCAAATCTATAATTTACATACGGGGCAGTGGGAACCTATAAAACTGACATATTCGCGCCCAAAAGGGTTCCTTCTTCGACCTCCTGCGTGAGGACCAAGGAACCCCGGTGCACCGGCCTTCAATAAACCTCTTGCGTTTTGCATCGGCTTCCGACTCTTGTTGTTTCCTGGGCGAGTCGAAACTCCTAGGAGACCGCGAAGGTCTAACATTTGGGGGCTCGTCCGGGATTCCACTCGCCCCGGACCACAAGAACATCGGGAGTTGGAGGTACCAGGTAAGCTCGAGCTTGATTGTCTGTTTGTCCCTTGTTCTTTGTGGGCCATTATCGGAGGAAAGCCGTAAGAATCGGCTTATTATGGAATCTGTATCGGACCTCTGGCTAGGCAGACGTGCTAATAGCCGGCGTCCATGAGCCCTAGGGGACGCCCTGGTGGCTCATCTGGAAGGAGAGGCAAACTCTGTCTCCCCTTCACTCGGTTTCGGCAGTTCCCTTGGTGATAACTGCCATCTGAAGAAGTTTCGGTTTTGAAGCGAGCTCGCGGTGGCCCATGCGTATATGTGTTTCGTGGAGTTTTAACTGTTTCTGTATTGTGGCCTATTCTTCTTCTCTGACGGACGACAATGGGACAAACTATGACGACTTCTCTTTCCCTTACCCTAAGCCATTGGACCGAAGTTCGGGCCAGAGCCCATAATTTTTCGGTAGAAGTAAAGAAAGGAAAGTGGCAGACTTTGTGTGCCTCTGAATGGCCAACATTTCAGATAGGATGGCCCCCCGAAGGATCCTTTTTATTAGACAAGATTAAGCTGCTGAAGTCTAAGATATTTAATATAGATCCCCACGGACACCCAGACCAAGTACCATATGTCTTGGTCTGGGAAGATTTAATTCTCTCCCCACCTCCGTGGGTCCGGCCCTTTGTTTCCTCAACAGGTACGTCCGCGCACACATCAGCAGCGTCGGAGATATTAGCCTTAAAGAAAAACCCCAACACGGAGAAGCTACCCGACGCCCCGGATCCACCGAAGGCGATTTATCCTGACCCGCAGTCCGATTTGCTTCTTTTGGATTCCCCACCCCCTTATCCTCCGGCCCCAAATCCCCTACCACCTAGAGGACCCCCAGCTCCACTGCCCTCGGCACCAAGGGAACCATCCATGATGGAAGAAGAAAGGGTCCCTCAGCGGGCACTAGGAGCCGGAGGGCTATCTCCCCGGGCTCCACTGCCCTACCTCTTAGAGAGTATGGCCCCCCCGACGGCCAAGGGAATAGACCTCTCCAATATTGGCCCTTTTCCTCTGCAGATCTTTATAATTGGAAAATGCATAACCCAACTTTTTCCGAAAATCCACAGGCCCTTACCGCTTTAATAGAATCTCTTGTTTTCTCCCACCAGCCCACATGAGATGATTGTCAGCAGCTGCTCCAGACTCTCCTAACGACTGAGGAGAGGCAACGGGTTCTTTTAGAAGCCAGAAAAAATGTATTAGGCACCAATGGGCAACCTACCCAGCTGCCTAACGAGATTGATGCTGGTTTCCCACTCGTCAGGCCAAACTGGGATTTCAATGCCCCGGAAGGTAGGGAGCGCCTGAAAACGTATCGCCAGGCTCTGGTGGCGGGTCTCCATGGAGCGGCCAGACGGCCCACTAATTTGGCTAAGGTAAGGGAAGTCACTCAGGGGCCCCAGGAATCTCCAACTGTGTTCCTGGAACGTTTAATGGAAGCCTTTAGACGCTTTACCCCTTATGATCCAACTTCGGAGGAACATAGGGCTACTATAGCAATGGCTTTCATAGATCAAGCGGCCCCTGATATTAAGAAGAAATTACAGAGGCTAGATGGCTTGCAGGGATTTTCGCTTCAGGAGTTAGTAAAAGAGGCAGATAAAGTATATAACAAAAGAGAAACAGAGGAAGAGAAGGAAGAAAGCAAGCAGAAAGAGCAGGCAGCCCGTGAAAGAAGACGAGATAAGAGACAAGAGAGGAATTTAAGTAAGATACTGGCCACTGTGGTTGGAGGAAGAAATATAGGGGATAGAAATGGGCAGGAAGGGCGAACGGCAGACAGAAGGCGGCCATTAGACAAGGACCAATGTGCCTACTGTAAAGAAAAAGGACATTGGGCGAGAGAATGCCCTAAGAAAAAGAATGGAGGAAGGCCAACCAGAAACAAGATCTTAACATTGGAAGAAGAAGACTAGGAAAGTCAGGGCTCGAACCCTCTCCCCGAGCCCCGGGTAACTCTTAAAGTGGAGGGGGAACCTGTTCAATTTTTGGTGGATACCGGAGCCCAGCACTCCGTCCTTCTCCACTCAAAAGGTCCTATCTCAGCTAAAAGGTCATGGGTACAAGGAGCCACTGGGAATAAACAATATTCATGGACCACACGAAGGACAGTAGATCTTGGGATTGGACGAGTAACCCATTCATTTTTGATTATTCCGGAATGCCTCTATCCTTTGCTGGGAAGAGATTTACTCTCCAAAGTAGGGGCTCAAATCCACTTTCAGCCAGAAGGTCCCACCATAACTGATAATAAAGGAAGGTTACTTCAAATATTGACTATGAAATTAGAAGATGAATATAAATTATACGAGCAGCCTTCATCCTCACGAGTTAATGTTACAGATTGGGTAACTCGGTTCCCTCAAGCCTGGGCAGAAACTGCCGGTATGGGGATGGCCAAAAATCGGCCCCCGGTGCTAGTGGAACTCAAGGCAACTGCCACCCCAATAACGGTCCGTCAATACCCCATGAGTAGAGAAGCCAAAGACGGTATCCGTCCCCATATACAGAGGCTACTAGACTTGGGCATCTTAATAAGATGTCAATCAGCATGGAACACCCCTCTCCTGCCGGTAAAGAAACCAGGAACAAATGATTATCGGCCGGTGCAGGATCTACGAGAGGTAAACAAACGGGTGGCAGACCTCCACCCCACAGTTCCAAACCCTTACAACCTCCTGAGCACTCTTCCACCTCAACATACGTGGTATACTGTTTTGGACCTTAAAGATGCCTTTTTTTGTTTAAGACTCTCTCCCCTGAGCCAACCCTACTTTGCCTTCGAATGGAAAGATCCAACATCGGGAATGTCTGGTCAGCTGACATGGACACGGCTACCTCAGGGATTTAAGAACTCCCCGACCATCTTTGATGAAGCCCTCCATCAGGATTTGGCATTATATAGAGAATCAAATCCCCAGGTAACATTACTCCAATACGTTGATGATATTTTATTAGCTGCTGAGACCCAAGAAGATTGTATCAAGGGTACTGAAAAACTGTTAACGGAACTTGGAACCCTGGGATATAGAGCCTCAGCCAAGAAAGCACAAATATGCCAACAACAGGTCAGTTACCTGGGGTATCTATTAAAAGGGGGGCAAAGAGGGCTCACGGAGAGCAGAAAGGATACGGTGGCCCAAATTCCGGCTCCCAAAAACGCCAGGCAGGTTAGAGAATTTTGGGGGACAGCCGGATTCTGTAGACTATGGATTCCAGGGTTTGCTGAGCTGGCGGCCCCATTGTACCCCCTAACCAAAAACAGCACTCCTTTCGTTTGGGGCGATAAGGAACAACGGGCAGTATCATCCACTGCCCTGGACATCAAAAAGGAAATACCCCAATAATTAGGGGAAATAATATGGCTGACCAAGTGGCCGGAGAAATAGCATCGGGAGAAGTCATTTTAGGACTGTCAGATAAAGTTCCTGAAAAACCAGGCCACGATGAAGAAATCATCCCGGCCACAACAAAAGGAACTTTGTCCCCTCAGCAAGCAGAATCCATGTTACAACAGATGCACAGATGGACACATTTGGGGACTAAAAAGATGGTAGCCTTGTTACAAAAAGCCGGGTACGAAACCCCTTGAATGACAAAATTAGCTGAACAAATTGTGCAGGAATGCGTCCCATGTCAACAGGTAAATGCTCACAAAGGGAAACTTGAAACTGGAAAGAGACTCAGGCGGGACCGCCCAGGAACTTACTGGGAAGTGGACTTTACCGAAGTGCGTCCTGGAAGGTACGGTAATAAATACCTTTTAGTTTTTGTAGACACTTTTTCAGGATGGATAGAGGCTTTCCCAACAAAGAAAGAAACAGCTGCTGTAGTAGCCAAGAAGATTTTAGAAGAAATTTTTCCTCGATTTGGAGCACCAAAGGTAATAGGGTCTGATAATGGTCCAGCCTTCGTCGCCCAGGTAAGTCAGGATGTGGCCAGATATTTGGGGACTGATTGGAAATTACATTGTGCCTATAGACCCCAAAGTTCAGGTCAGGTAGAAAGAATGAATAGGACTCTAAAAGAGACCCTAACTAAATTGTCCTTGGAGACTGGCGGTACCGATTGGACGGTGCTCCTTCCTTTGGCCCTATTCCGGGTTAGAAATACATCTTCCCGATACCATCTTACTCCTTTTGAAATATTATATGGTGCCCCACCTCCCCTCCTCACTTTAGGAAAAGAAATAAAACCTGATTGTCAAAATAACACTGACTTATATGCTAGGCTACTGGGACTCCAATTGGTCCAGAAAGAAATATGGTCCCAAAAACGCCGAGGCCTACCAACCGGGAACACCGGGAGAAACTCATCCTTTCCAAGTCGGAGACTCCGTATACGTCCGTCGGCATCAAACCCAGACGTTGGAACCTCGATGGAAAGGACCATACACCGTCCTCCTCACCACCCCAACGGCCATAAAAGTGGACGGCATCGCTGCCTGAATCCATGCTTCACACGTGAAGGCTGCACCAGCGACGGCATCATCAGGATGGCGGGCCCAAAGAACCGACAACCCACTCAAACTCAAGCTTCTACGAACCTAGGACTTATAATTTTGGTTTTACTGCCTTTATTGACTGTAAGTGATTTTAGCCCTCACCTCCCCCAACGTTTAACTTGGCAGGTAATTTCTCAGACTGGAGATGTAACCTGGTCCATTAGTCATACTGCACCCCCCTGGACCTGGTGGCCAGATCTTTTTCCTGATGTTTGTAAATTGGCTATAGGAGCACCTTATTGGGATACAGAAGATTCTCATGACATGATCACTGCCCCTTCCAAAGTTTCGGAAACTGATTGGTTTGGGCCGGGTTGCAAAAATGCAGGCAAAAGAATGATGCTTGGTATCCTCACTTTCTACGTATGCCCCGGGTTCCACCGCCCTTGATCTCTGAATTATAAATGTGGTGGAACTGAAAACTTTTATTGCAAAAGCTGGGGATGTGAAACTACCGGGGATGCTAATTGGAAACCCACCTCAACTTGGGATTTTATTACTGTAACGGCTAATTATTCTCATAATGAGGATACTGGACACCGGAGTAAATGTTCAGGATGGTGTCATCCCCTTAAAATTTCCTTTAGTAATCCCGGACAAAGAGATGAAAAATGGATAAATGGTCATTCTTGGGGCGTTAGATTTTACATGAGGGGATATGATTTAGGAATATTAATGACCTTTAAGCTAAAGATTGAGACTCCTGCTCCTATATCAATAGGCCCAAATCCCGTACTTGGCCCCCCTTTGCTTCCCCCGGCCCCTTCAACTACATCAACAAAGAATGAGACTAATGAAACCTCTGGATCCAAAGAACCCACAGTTAAGCCTGGGACTCCTCGGGATAGGATGCTTTCTTTGGTGCAGGCAGCCTTTACGGTTCTCAATGCTACAAACCCAGAGGCTACAAAATCATGTTGGCTTTGCTATGCTGCCCCTCCCCCTTATTATGATGCTATAGGATATAGCTCCAACTATACTAATTCTACCTCCTCAGACCAATGTCGATGGAAGCAAGAAGGGACCAGTAAATTAACCCTGTCCTCGGTTTCTGGAAATGGTACTTGTATAGGAACACCTCCCCAGTCCCATAGACACCTTTGTCATGATTTTAGCCTCCCTTCAGGCTCAGGATATCTTGTACCTCCTCAAGATGGATGGTGGGCATGTAACACGGGGCTCACCCCTTGTGTCTCTTTAGAGGTTCTTAATACCTCAGCTGACTTTTGTGTGTTAGTACCTCTTATTGTTTTATTGTTGATTTTAACTTTTGGACCATGTATTCTAAATCGCTTGATAACATTTATTAGAGAACGTATCAGTACTGTACAAGTTCTAATGTTAAGACAACAGTACCAAAGTTTACGAACAGAAGGTTGAGATTCCATGATTGGAATCAATAGTCACAAGAAAAAGGGGGGAATGTGGGACTCGAGGGACATTGTTCCAGCTAATGATTAAGAACTCTCCAGACAATAGGGGCTTCTTAGATAATGGGTGAATTTCCAGGATGTCCGGCCCCCTTCCGAGAAGGAGGGAGATAACAAAATGTAAAAAAGGTGTCTGTCAAAGACCAATCAGGCAGCTAGGGACAAGTTCCCTCTCTGGTCCGAGCCTAAGCCGGGACCAATCAGCAGGAGAACACAACCAAATCTATAATTTACATACGGGGCAGTGGGAACCTATAAAACTGACATATTCGCGCCCAAAAGGGTTCCTTCTTCGACCTCCTGCGTGAGGACCAAGGAACCCCGGTGCACCGGCCTTCAATAAACCTCTTGCGTTTTGCATCGGCTTCCGACTCTTGTTGTTTCCTGGGCGAGTCGAAACTCCTAGGAGACCGCGAAGGTCTAACACTATTGTTCTAATTCCTTAGGCAATTCCAATGGTTTGGTGAACCAGGAACCATGGATGAAGACCAAATATATATGAGAAATGGATTTGCTCATCTGAATGACCAGAATATGACCAAATATATTGATACAAAAGAGGCAGCAGGCCCCAAATGGAGTCACCTGTACTAAGCCCATGTCACCAGATTGAGACTTAGTACCTAAATTAATTACAATTTCAACCTCTTCTAGGAGTGGACTCTTAAGCCAGTCAGTCTGGAATTACCTGGTCAGTACTAGTAAGGTAATCTGCCTGTTAGACCCCTGCTGTCCCCTAAAGGAAGGTGACCTTGCCACAAACAATCCACTCTTTGCTAGTAACTTCCTTTTCCCACCCCCTTCTGTAAATAAACGTCTTCCATTTTGTACAGATCTTTGGAGCTCCTCTCTATCTGCTAGATTGGATGCTGCCTGATTCAAATTAATTTTTGCTCAAATAAACTCAAAAATTTTAACATACCTCAGTTTATCTTTTAACAATATATTTCTTATAAACCACAATATTACAGATGCTATAAGGTCCTTCATTTTGTTCTTGATTGCTAAGTAAACTTGAGTCAAAAGAGCCAGTTAAAAAAATTAGAAACCTGAATTATGGATTTGGAAATTCAAGGAGAAATTCAAGTGTTCAAGGAGAACACGACTGATATGGGTCCTGCCTAACCAGGACCTTACCCTGGATCCTTCCCGCTGCTTAGTCCTTGAACATCTCTCTCCTTGGTGTTGAACCTTGTTTCTTGAGCCCAAAGCCCTGTTGGATGCTGATGACACCTCTGATGAGCCTGAGTGAGTAATTCTTCCCATAGATGGTGTCGACTGAAAAAAAAGGTACAATGTGAGAGCTGTGAGCTAAGTTTTATTTGGGGCAAAATGAGGGCTATAGCCCAGGAGACAGCATCTCAGAGAGCTCTGAGGAACTGCTCCAAAGAGGTAGTGGGGGAGGTCAGTATACATGTGATTTTGGCAATCAGGCACACATTTTGGCAGAAGTTTGCTGTTAGTCATGAGAAGCAGATGTCACTTTAGTGATTTTAGTTCTTTTCTAGATATGAGGAGATGGAAGAATTTGGGCTCATAAAATCTTCTCCTGAAGATATCTAACTATCTGAAGGCCCGTTCTGCCAGTTTCTCCCAGAGCACAGAGTGCCTCATTCCTGATCTCCGCCCTGAACTCCCCTCAGGATGTGTTGAAGGTCAGCAACTGCAGCGGCTAGTGATTTAATCCTTGTAGAGGCAGATAGCAAGTGACAATTTTTAGTTGGCAATGGTCTTCTCCTAGCAGTCTCCCCAACCCCCAAACCTCTCACCCTCACCCACCTCCATCTATCCAGGGAGACCAGCTGTGTTAGGTCCTCTGGCCCTGACCTGTTTCCAGCTTCCTTGAGTTCCTTTCTGGCCTTCTGCCAACTTCCTTGTATAATTTAAGGCCAAGCCTATTGGAGTTAAAACAATTCGTATTGTTTAAGACGGCAATGATTTCCCACAGAAAGATTTGGGAATTCCAAGGGAAGACCAGGGAGAGGGTGGATGAATGGAGATAAGAAATTCAGACCAGATAGAGGGAAGCATCTTGGGGATGCAGTGACACTTAGGTATTGGAGGATAAGCTTTTTTGGGGGGTCAGCTCTGGCCTGGGTGCAGCTGCCAGGAAGGTCCTTTTGGAAGTGGGGTGGTCAGTCTGAGGCCTCTCATGGGCCCAGGGGAAGGCTCCCATTTGCCAAGGGAAGCAGTTGAGTCTGTTTTTCTGGAGCAGGCTTTTGATGGGATGGGCTAAGAGATGTCTCAAAAACATAGCACCTTATTTCCATTTTGCAGGTGTCTGTTGTTCCCAGTAGCAGGGAAGTTTGGCTCCCTTCTCTTCCACCAGGAAAGCTGGGTGCCCAATTGAAACAGGGTCTCCTACCAGCAGTGAGGATAAGAGAAGAACGAGCCCTGTGCTGTGTCTGACTGCATGGGCTTGGGGCAGAAAATGTGAACACACAGGTGCTGTCCTGAGCTGGGCTTGTCAGAGGTCTGCTCTTCAACTGAGCAGCACCTGAACCTTCAACTGGGGAAAATGAAACTTGTCATGATGCCACATCTGTGTAAGCCTTCTTGATTACTCACCTGGCATGTGTGGTCTGCCCATGTATTACCACTGCCTGCATGTGGGTACGTAGGCCCCACTGTCAGCATTTCAGGTGAGACCCTGGCAGACTCCAGAATGTGCCACAGAGCAACACATCGGCATCTTACGGCATCCCTGTCCAGCCATATACAGCACATGAAGAAAAGGTAGAGATGAAAGATGTGACCAAACCGAAGGTGCAAAGTAAGGCCAAGGGTCCACTTTGGGCCACTGCCCAAAGCCAGTCACTTGTTATCAGAAAGCTTGAGGTAAAGGGTGTGGGCAGCTCAAGACAAACTCATGGCACTACCTGGGACACACCTCGTTAGGACCAGAGAGTGGGGTTTCTGAAGATTGCCAGTCACATCCTAAGCCAGGTGGGGTGTGAGGGGCTCCAGGGGATGCTGATTGTCTGCCCAGACAACTCAGAGGAAAGGAGTAGTGTGGACTATTTACACTGTGTGCTCGATTCCTGCTTCTTCTGATTTTTATGACCTAGAGAGCATTCCTGCTGGAATGCAGATACTTGCATTTCTTATTTTACTGCAAATTAATAAAAAGACCAAGACCAAACATCACACTATGCCTCCCCTGACTGTTGGGGAGTGTGGAGTTGTGCAAGCATACCACTCTCTGAACCGGAAGCCTGCACACATTCTGCCTGCTTTCCAGATGTTTTGGGCCGAGGACCAGGTGTAGGATGGAAATTGCTAACAGCTTTAGAATTTTCAAATGGTTTTTATGGTCAGAAATTAGTTGGGAAGGTTTAGGTGTGTCGTGTGCAAAGTAGAGAAGATGCTCAAGCACCATTTGTGGAAAAGGCAGTTGCTCTTACTTAAATGAAAGTCTTACATGTTAGCACCATACATAGCAGGGGGATGCGAAATGCTCCAGCTATGTAGGAACATAATCTAGTCATGTCTAGGAAAATTTTAATTACACACAGCTTTGTTCCAGAAACTTTCACGTGTAAATCTATTCCACGGAAATAAAAGTAACAGACTGCAAAGTTGTCTGTACAAGGATGTTTATTGTTTGCAGTGGTGAAAAACTGGAAACAACCTGAAGGTCCGTCAACAAGGAAATGATTAAATCAATCCTGGTCTATTCCATGGGATGGAACATTATGCAGCATTCTAAAAGGACAGGTTAACTAACTAGGTAGCTGTTGCACTGGAGCAAGGGTCATGACTCAGCGTTAGAGAGGTAAATTGCAGAGGATTAAATGTGAGATGTATGATTATAGTATTTTTAAAAGGAGTAATCAAACAAAAAACTCTGTCCTACGTATCTGAGCACAAGGAAAGTGTGGAGGCTACATCTCAGGCAGGAAGGAGGGTGGGTTGGGGAAGGCAGAGGGGGAGGGAAGAAACCCCAAATCATAGAAAATGAAAAAAGCATAGAATAAAGTTGAACAAAAATTTAGAATATACAAGCTCACTTACATTATTAGTGCAAATATGTACATTTGTATATGCAAATGGTAAGGACTAGGAGGTTATAGGGCAAAACGAGAACCCTGACAATCAGATGCTGGGACTGTGGGCAATGTTTTGGATTTCTGTTGTAATTTTAGTGTCACTTTTACAATAAACTTACATTAAAATAATGAATGCTCAGAAAGGACAAGAAATCAATGGTTGGTGAAATTATTCACATTTAAAATGACTCTGTCAAGAATAATTCAGAAATCCTTCGTAGTCTTGTCCATAGTAGGCACCAGACAACCCTTTGCTAAAGTGAAAACTAGACTCACAAAGCCTTGACTTGATCTCATAATTCATCAATATGAACAAGGATGTTCAAACACATACGGAGTCAATTAAAAGTTCCTTAAATAAATTTTGCATTTGAATCACTATATACCAATTCACTACATGCCCACTTAAATCTGGTTTCTGGAACTATTAATGAAATGAGAAAAGACGGGAATTATAGAAAATGTACTACATCATGGCCTGAGTGTTTTCACATAAGTAATGAAGTCATTTTGCTTATGAGGCTGTGTGTGCCCTTGTAATTAAACTCAGGAGAGCGGGGACTTGAAATGTCAACATCAGCCTATAAGTACTTGTTCTTTCTGTTTTTATTGCTATTGTTATTATTAAAAAATTGACATGTAGGAAATAACCTGTATGTGTTCTGGACTTTAGTCTTGGTCTCTGGTCTAGAACTCACCAGGATTGTGGAAGATGGGCACCGTGCTAGCAGCACGAGAGCCACGGAGGTGGGCGTTCCTCATGTGCTGTCAGGGGTGTGCGGCAGGTCCCTGCACACCCTGGGGAAGGTGCTCCACTGGGCTGCCTGGCTCCCAAGTCTTCCACCCACTTTCTATGTTAAAACCTTCCAAATGTATCCTTGCAAAGAACACTGATTAGCAGTGGAGGTTCAGAACATGAGGTACCATTATCAACACTCACGTTTTAAAATACTTAGGATAGATTGTCTGACAAGGCACATTTTTTCACCCTTACAGACAATTGATAATATTCAGCAACTTTTATCTCCAAATACGGTTCAACAACTCTTGGGGGTGGTCTCTGAGCATACTCCCAGAGGGCCTGTGGGGTGTCTTTTAGAGCATTAGATTCATTATTCTTATTTAAACTGTATTCATATTTTGTCATATATACATAGTTTAACTAATGATAAGTAGAGGTGTATCTGCTCTTGATTGTGGCATGCATGAATTCTTGTTCTTCCGAAAGACATAGTTTCTTTTTAACCTTTCTGTCAAGGCATTGTTTTTTTTGAAGCTGTAAGTGATTCACAGAAATGATGGCTCCTTGCCAAAGTGGCAGTAAAAGAACGGCTAGAGATTTCATCGAGTACCTGTACAAAGGGAGTATATTTAAAGATGCTCATATGCATGTACCTTAAAACACGCACACAGGGTTGGGGGAACATTAGAAAGCAAACATGCTATTTAGAAATAGTTTCTTAAACACATGGACTATTTCAGAGATGGGAATAGAAAATACTTATCCTTCTTGAGAAAGAACATCTTTGTGCCATAGGCACATCCTGCGAGTAGATCTAGTCTACTCAGAATCAGCAGTACTTCAAGGAAAGGAAATATGGGCTTACAAGGAAATATGGGCTTTTGTTTAGCTTTTATTTCTATTTTAGTTTAATTCCTTTATTATATCTTAATTTAATTAAACTAATTAATCAACTTCCATGTAATAAGGTATCAAATACATGGCCATCAGCATCAGTCTTTTCATATTTCCAAAAGTGGGACTGTACAGAGCAGCAAATCTGGGGTTAGACAAGCCAGGGTTGAATTATGGTTATGACATTTTCTAGCTACTTTACTACTTTACTACTTTACGTCTTGGAGCTTCAGTTTCCTCATCTGTACAATGGGAATAACACCTACCTCTAAGAGTTGTTGGGAAGCATTGTGGAGTGCTTGGCACAGTCCCTGGTGCATTCTTTTATCTGCTTACCAAACATTTATTGCATGATATGGTGTGCCAGACGCTCCACCGGAGCTGAGAATGCAGTGATGAACAAGCCACCCTCAGGTAGAGCCTGGAGAGAATTGATGCCCACACATTTATCAAATACAAACAAGAACCTGAGTGAATACTTGGGAATGTTATTTGAAGTGCTGAAGAATCAATCACTGCTCTTTGGTACCTTCAGAACATGTGGGGGTTTGGGGCTTGGGGAGAAGAACTGAGATAACTCCCTCATGGTTTGCTCACCCACACTCATCTCTGTGGCTACCAGCCTGCTTGCAAACTTACTTCACAATAAACCAGATGAAAACCAGCAGGCAGAGCATCATGGGCTGGTCCAGAGTGACCCGAAGTCCTGCTCCCCTTTCCAACCAAAAATCACACTGTTTGTTGGAGCAGAGCTCCCTGATCAGCTGCCACAGGACCCGCTGGTAAAGATTGTTGTCTTGTTTCTCGCGGGACAGTTCCTCCTGGTTCACCGCCTGGGTGGCATTGATGCAGCTGGTGACAAACTTCTCCTTGGTGACGTTGGCCTCAGAGCAGCCATTGTAATGGATCCCATCAGGGAACTGCCAATAGTTGGCCTCGTAGTATCTATTGCCCTCAGCTCCGAAGTTGATATCCAGCTTTCGGCCTTGCCTGATGAAGGCCCCTGGGCGTATCTCTGCAGTGTGGGCCTCCGTGACCTGGGAGGTACTTGGCAAGGCCTTCCGGTTCCACTTGATTCTGTGCTTTATGCCTCTCGCCTTGACTGAGGACAGCTGGCTGAAGAGCAGGACGCAGACAATGGCCAGCCAGCATCCACCCAGATGCTTCCTCATTGTGTCAGAATCTGCAACAGAAAAGGCTGGAGCAGTTAACTTCCCCAGTGGGGTTCCCAGTCTCCCCTGCGCCCTCCCACATGTAGGAGATTCTATGAGAGGAATGGCATTCTTGCACCCTTTACATTTTTCTGGAAACATAATTGTTTTCGCAGGCTTGGGCTGTACAGGGTTAAGTCAATTCAATACCAAGTTTCTTGCTTTTGCCTGAAATTACATCCATTCAGGACAGTGATCTTGGTTTTCTCAGACAGATCAGAAGCTGCAACAGGCAACTTGATTATTCATAGATATCCTTTCCAGTCTTACCCTGGGGACAGTGTGACCCCACCCTCCTCCCTCAACTAGTTTCTTATTGCACTTACTACGTGCCAGCCACTGACATTGCCTAACGTAATTCTCACATGGGGTAGGTACATTATTACTCCCACTTTATAAAAGTTGTACTGGGATTCAGAGAAGTTAAGTAATTTGCCCAAGGCCACACAATAGTGGATGGCAGATTTGAATCCAGCTCTGTCTGATGCTCTTCCCATGTGCCCACTTGCCATGCCCCACTGCCCTTCTGGGCTGCTGGAGGGGATGGTGCTTGAATTTTGTGCTTTTGACTCACTGGGCATGAAGGGCAGCTCCGATAGCCCCTAAGCTAAGTGAATAGCAGGGCCTGTGAGGAATTTCAGAGGAAATGAGATGACAGGGAAGACAAGAGGGCTTGGGGAAACACTGAGAGTCAAGGTGGCCCCAGGGCATCTGAAAGGCTGCTGATGACCTCAGGAAATATCCCTCCCCCTTAAGCCCCCCAATCTGGTAGTTCGTCACATCTGGTTCCTGAACTTACAATAGTTACTGTGGAAATCCACCTCTCAAGGTCAACTGTTCAAGGCACTCCAGCACCTGGACCTTTGTCCATGTGGATCAGGGATACAGGAAGAGTTACTACAGCAGAGCATGCTTAGGCTATCTTCTAGAAGAAGATTTACTGTGTCCATGAGTACCAGAGCTGGTGGAGGTTGAAAAGTTAGCTTGCTTAGGCCCTAACACATCCTCCCTGCAGTATTCCTAAAAGTGATTAGTACTTCTCTGTTAAAATGTTCAACTCTAGTGTGACACTGGTTCTTATGCAGAAAAAGAGGCAAAATGCAACCTAAGTGCACACCCAGGCTCCTCTGAACTCCTGCAAAGAGACCTCTGCTGACTTCTCTTTACTTGCAGGCACTGCCCCAGGGTGGGTACAAGTGTGCCAGGCAGCAGCCTGAGCACCCGGGCTTCCAGCATCCACCCCTCACTTTCCCCCAATCACAGTGAGCTCAGATGAACTTTTTCCAAAGAGATCCAAGCGTGAAGCAAACATTCATTAATCTCCTAAACAGGGGCTACACCCATGTCATCAGCCCATACCCCTTGGTAGGAGAAATCTTAAATAACAGTAATAATATAAATTATGGGTGCATCAAATTAAAAAATAAAAGCATAGAGATCTTGAGAAAGAAATTAGTCTTCAGAGGCAAGGACTTAAAAGCAAAAGAAAATCCCAACCAGCCAACCCTAAACTAGCATTTTATTGTAGGACCAAAACATAGGCAAGAACACCAGTGATGTCTGAACATTCTCACAAGTGTCCCCAGATGTGGGACCCATCCCAGGAGGCGAGAGTAAAGAAATCATTGCATGGTTTACAGTCTGATTAAAAATAAACAACCTTGGCCACAAAAATGGAATGCACACGCAAACACTGCCCCCCACATACCTTGGGATCTCTCTGGGAGTGCAGTGCACCTCTGGAGCCACGGGTGCACTGTCGTCTTGCACACCTCCTGCACACACTCCTGGGCCTGCCCGGCTATGTAGGAGCTGCAGGGGGAGGTGCATTCCTGTTGCTTTCCAAATATGGGAGCCCTTCCCTCCCTGGCATGACCAATCAGGGGTTCCCGAGTGCTTCTCTGCCTTGAGACAGACGGACCATTTCATTACTCTTTACTAATAAACACCATGTGAAGAAGTCCAGAAAGACTTGAGAGGTATCTTTTATTTATCTAAGTTATTTATTAAAAATATTTTATACTTACTATTTCTGGTTGATTATAAAGGATATAAATGAACAGCCAGATGAAGAGGTACATAGGGCAGATCTGGAAGGATTCCAAGTACAGGAGTTCTCATGGATTTGGGGTACACAACTCTCCCCGAATGTGAGTGCATTCACCAACCTGGAAGCTCTTTGAACCCCATGCCAGAAACTGGGAACAAACCAAATATAATAAAAAATGCTCCTCTCACCCCTATCACTCAGGAAATGACAAAGTTTTAGCAGCTCTGTGCCAGGAACTGGGGATGAAGATCAAATATATATTTCTTATTATATCACAGTGTCACAGCTGTACAGATAAGTGGCTGCATCTGTCCAAGGAGTCTGGTTAGGGCTATTTTTAAGACTGATATTTGGAGAGGTGTCTTTTAGAATGAAATGAAAAGTGTTAGAAGGAAAATGTTTTTCCTTCAATATCTACAAGAGGGTATTTTAACAAATCTTTCTGGATATGCATACTATCCTGCACCTAAAGACCAGTTTCAGAAGCCAAGGCGCCTTTGCTGGGCAGCCTCTGTGGGAAGGGTCATGTTGGGAAGAGGGCGAGAAACCAGCTGGACCACATGACCCACAGCCCAGAACCACAGGGAGTGAGGGACCAGTTTTCTTGGAGGAGCTTCCATGGACAAGCAGGGCTAATGTTGGGTGGAAGATAAATGAGAGGACTCACCAGGACTTTGAGTTGCTGGGGCCATGAAGAAATGCTTGAAACAATGAATTATTCAAAAGGCCGAGTTGAAGGTTTATGGAAACCCAGGGGACAGAGACAGAGGAAGACGAAACCCACACTGTTCAAAGATGGTGCGGGCTGAGAGCGGATTTCCTCAGAGTGCCTCCCTCTCTAGTGGTGCCCAAGCCTAGCTGGGAGGGAGCCAGAGGATCTGCCTTTCTTGGCACGAGGAGCTGTGCGTAGTTATCGGGTGAACGCACAGAAGGGACTAAGGTGTCCGTGTTACAATCATTACTGCAACGCCAAATCAAAAGTGAATTCTGGAGGTGAGATTGGAGTGAGATTTACCTGTAAATAGAATATGATCTTTACCCTGAATATGAACCTATCGATGGTTTCCAAATTCATTTCAAAGCCCCCTTTTAAACCACATTAAGTTGTTGCTTCTGGGATGACCAGCAGATGACGCCAGAAGAGTTTACAAAAACTTTTCACCCTGGAGGAGGGAAACCCCAAATCGAATGCTGTCCCTGCAGGGCTTCCTCTGCTCTAGGTGGATTTTTGGCCTCCACATGGGCCTTTCTTTCTCCCCTGCCTCTACTTTTAAAATTTATCTGATTTTCCTCTCTTAAAAAAAATTTTTTTTTTCATTTTCCTTCTAGAATCATAGACATTTTGGTTTTGTGAACATACACATACACACACTATTAGTAGTAGAAACTTAGTAGAAACTATTTGCAAAATGCAGAAGAGAGGAAGAAAAAGACTCTCAATATTTTGCTACCCCCAGAGACAAGGGTCAGTACACGTTTGTTCAACATAATAGATGCTTAGGGTAATAATTAGGTTTGGGATGTTTAGGGCTGGAAAGGACTCAGAATCCTCTAGTGCAGCTCCTTCACACTATAAGGTCATGGGGCCCAGATAGGCCCAAGGTCACACAGCCAGGAGGCTGTGCTGCCCCTGCAGATCCATTGCCCTGTTCTGTACTCTGTGTACTGTCAACCCTGCCTGTCCCCATCTGGTGCAATTACCTCCATGCCCCCTCCCCTTCAGGCCCTCTTCATTCCCCTTCTTTCTATGCCCTTCCAGAGGAGGACTTTGCCCACAGTGTAGTGGGAGGTTGGTTTAGAGCTGATGAGGCTGCAGATTCCTCCTGTTAGCGAACAAAAGACTGTTCTCAGAGGCACAGAAGAGTGTAGAGGGCTGTGAAATGTTTGAGAAGATGGGAGGAGCTCTGGAAGCTGCAAACAAGCAAGAAAACTGTTAACCAGATGCAGAGCGTACAGAACTGCTCCAACCCTGCCTGGCACCTGGCTCTCACCTGTAAAGATGAACAAACAGCCAAGGAAATAGTGAGAGAACATTAGTTTCTTCAAATGAGCTGAGAGGCCAGAGCTGAGTGACTTGTGTCTTCTGGCATCGATAATTATAGTAGGAAAATAACTGAATGTAGATGGTCTTTGAGAAAACTGGGAGAATGAGACTGATTCCACAGTGTTTGGTGCTCCATGACGCAAAGGACTGTGACATATTTCTCTCCAACATGAATAATAGAAAATTATGTGGATTAAAAAAAAAGCAACAGGGAAAGACTGAGTTCTAGAATGCATGAATGGATCATTATTATAGCAAATCCTTGTCTGATTAGATCTTGGACCTTTCTGAAAACATTTAGAAATAAATAAATTGATCGTTAAGATAGGAGATGCCATGGCAAAACAACTGTATCCAGAAAGGTTAGTGTGTGGGAAGATCACCCACCATATCTTGGCTTCTTGAAGATTTATCAAGTGTCTGTTATGTGGGAGAGCATAGAGATGAATAGGGCAGGTAACGTAGCTCATGGCCTAGTGGTAGAGAAAGAATTGAAATGTGTTTTGGAATAAAATACTTACTAGATAGCTGTGTAGCTGTCTAAACAGCCATACTCAATATTTTCTTTTTATTGAAGTCTACTATACACACAGAAAGCTGAACATATCCTAAGTATACAGCATTATGTAGTTTTACAAACTGAATACACCCATGTAACACACACCAAGATTAACAAGATGAACATGACAAAGCTCAAAGCCTCCTATCTCTCCATCAGGTCACTGCCCCTCCCCTATACTGACCACTGTCCTGACTCCTTACACCACAGATTAGTTTTGCCTGCTTTTGTACTTCATATAACTAGAATTACATAAAACACAATCTTTTGCATCTGTCTTGCTCAAATTACATGTGAGATTCACCCACATTGGGTGTAGTTGTAGCTTGTTCATTTCATTGTAAGACTTCTCCATTCCCCTGTTGGTGGGCGTTTGGGTGGTTTTGGCATGAAGAGCACTGCCATGAACATTCTTGCACATGTCTTTTGGTGGACCTGTGATCACTTCTCTGTTGGATGTATACTCTGATAGGTAGACTTGCTGGGTCATAGCATATGCCTACGATCAGCTTTTATATTCTTAGAATTTCTATTATTGCCTTGTGCAAACCTTAAATATCACCTTCCTCTATGGCTTGCTCACTCTTCCCAAACACAGTTAGGGTTCTTCACGTGGGTTCTCATAGCACTTGGCACATAGCCAGCTAGTCATCTGGAGCATTCCCTTGCTGTTCATATGTTCAGCTGAGCACACAGAAGTTGAAGGACTGTGTTTCATCCGCATCTCTTTGCCCCACATCTAGCACAATGCCTAGAATCCAGATGCATCTAGATTCCCTTTATCTCTTCCTTATCAGTGGCCTGGTTGAGGACACGGTTGTCAGAGCTGCACATTGATCAAAGCTGCCAAGGTGGGCTGTGCAGAGGGCAGGCTCAACACTCCAAATCGCAGCAGGTCCGGATATATAAAGGCAGCAAGAGGAAATTTAACAAGGATAAATGCAACAGTTTTATAATTTAAAAAAAAGAAAATCAAGGGCAGCATGGTGAAGACCTGTCATGGTGGTAGTTGAAACTCCATGGCAGACAGTTGTCTAGAAGAGCAGTATGAGGCACAGGGTGAGCAAACACTTGCAGAGCATAGGCTGCACTAATCAAAAGGTCATTTCCTCTGCAGTCTCTGCCCTTCCCTGCTCAGGCCACAGCTGGTGTTTGGAGCTGGGCTGTGGGGGATTGATTCAGGGCAGGGAGGTGGGAGGAGTGGGAGGGAGTGAGTGAGGGTTGAGAACTGAGGAATTCCTTCATGGCACATCAGGGATCACTGAAGGCAATTACTCATCTTGGGCATCACTAAATGTTTGTGGAATAGGATGCTCATAAGTAAGAAGATAGAGAACCACTGAAGATTTAGAACAGGGGTAACAGCATGAAGGCTTTGCTTTAAGTTGATCCAGAAAGGACTGGACTGGGAAAGGGCTGAAACTTCCACCCAAAGATTCTAAGAAGGGCAGAGGATGCCAGACTAAGCCACCATGTTGAAGTTCCTCATTCAGCCTCCCACCACTTTTCTCATGTTTTTGTAAAGCATAATAATTAAAGCATAATTTGATCTGTGGTTTGTCTTCTCTCCCTAATATGCAGGAAAATGTCCCAAAGGAGAAAGGCCTTCCCCAGAGTGAGGTTACCTGGAGCAGGTGAGAGGGGCCATGTACTGTGTCAGGGCAATGACACCTTCATTATCCACAGTGCCCTTCATTCTCAGGAGGGACCCTGGGGATGCTGCAAAGAGAGAGAGTGTGAACTCGAGACCCAGGTTCTCATTCCCACGCTGCCATTCTCTGCCTCTGGTGGCTTCAGTTATCATCCGTCAGAGGAGACCTTAGCCTTCTCTGTCATGTAAGCAGCACTTTGTCTCAGAAAACAAATGGCATCTTTGGGGCAGGTGGAAGTTCACCTTGAGAATCAGTTTTCACATCTGTGCAAGAGGTATCACTCTGCCCCACCCCACCCCCATCCCCAACTAGGGCTTATCAGACACTGCTTGGCACTGTTGGAATCACAAAATTCAATATAAATCTTTTGCCTGAAATATTATAAAGGGAAGTAAGCTAAGGCCTAAGAGCTGCTTTGAGTGCATGGGCATGTGTTAATTATTGGCCTGCTAGAAATACTAATGAAGGATTTACTGCTATGAAGGCAACTAACAAAGGCTGAAGAGGTTGGTTCCAAAGGCTGGGTCTGTGATGGCTTTCAGCCAGGAGAAAATCAAAGCACTATCAAGACAGTTCACATTTGGTGGGGAAATTAGTGGTCAAGCTGCAGGCTTATCAAACTGGACAATGCAGGGAGAGGTCACTTCTTGTTATTAATGGCTGTAGGGACCAGATTCACCAGCAGATGGGAATGAGGGACCCAACATTGTAAAGAAAAGTATTTACTGAAGTATAACATGAGTACAGAAAAATGTACATTCATAAGTGCAGGATTCAAAAAATTTTCACAAACTGAACAAACTTTTGTAACCAGCAGAACATTCTAAGCCCTTATGCCCACCCCCACCACCCACCCAAATGGTACCCACTGTTCTGACTTCCAATGCCCAAGCTAGTTTCACCTGCTTTTGTATTTTATACAAATGGAATCATGCAATACGTGCTCTTTTGTTGCTGGTTATTTTTGCTCAGCATTATGTTTGTGACATTCATCAGTGTTGTCGTCTAGAAGTGTTATTTTTCAATTCTCATTCCTGTATGATATATGGCTATATAAGTAGGCCACAATTTATTTATCTCTTCACCTCTTGATGGATATTTGGGTTGCTCCTCACTTGGAGCTATTATGAATTCAGTTGCTTTGAAAATTCTTATGTACATCTCTTGGTGAACATAGCTCTCATTCTTGTTGGGCAAATCCTCAGGGACAGAGAGGCTGGGTCATCGAATAAGTGTCTTTTCAGTTTTAGTAGAAGCTGCCAAGCAATTTGCCAAAGTTGTTCAACCAATTTAGATGCATCTGCATAAGAGGTCTCCGAGGTTCCTCTTGCATCTGCTGCATGCCGGCCCCTCTGTACAGGAGACTTCTTTTAATTCTTTGCACCATTGTAGGAAAGGTGCTCAATGGAGAAATTTTGTTGTGTTGTTTAAATAAACAGTAACAACAGTTTGGTAATTTATAGTAGAGCTTAGAACAAAGCATAAAGGTTAGGGGAGATTAGGCCTAACTTCGTCCTGCTAGTTGCAGGGGTTCTTAACCTGGAAGGGGGCTGTCCATGGATAGAATTTGGAAGATACATGAACTTAGGAAAAACCATCACATCTTTATTTCCACTAACCTCTACCTGAAATGTAGGCTTTCCTCCATGAAAAATGTAGGTAGCAGACACAGTAGCATTATTGTACTTGTGACCATAACCCACTAGAATCACAGATGTTTTCAGGTCACATTACAGGTAGGGTGGCCAACTGTCTCAGTTTACCAGCGATTGAGGGGGCTCCCAGGACATGGGAATTTCAGTGCTAAAATGGGAAGTATGGGGCAAATCAAGACAAGTTGTTCACCCTAATTCCAGGTTTAGCAAATCTCAAAATATCCCTTACACTTATCACTGTGAAGTCATTCGGCCCACTAGTAGATCTTATTTAGTGAGTTTTAGATATTTACATTTAATCAGTGTAAAAATGTTTTGATAACTCTATTTCAGCATAATTGGTTTCCTATGTATCCTCTGTATTTTATGCATTTAAGGCCATTATTCTGAGTAGGGTCCATATGCTTCATCAGACTCACAAAGTGGTCTGGCAGGGATAGACATTTCAGCTGGGTCTTGATGTATTAACAGGGGTTTGTCAGGTGGAGGGGGGCAAGGAGGACATTTCAGGTGGAGTGAACAGCATGAGAAAAGGAATGGAGGCATCCTGAGAGTGCCTCTAAGGCACAATAAGGTAAGACTTCATGATGTGTTTAAATATACCTTTAAAAATTATTCTTGGGGTAGTGATGGTGGTAAGCTGTGATTGCCAGTATGAAACAGCCCCTTCGTTCAGTGTGTATGACGATAGGTACCAGGCAAGGGTTATCAGAGTGCAGAGGAAGTAGTGATCATTGCAGTGGAAGTCTGCAGATAAAACTGTCTGGAAGGAAGACAATGAGACTAGTTTTTGGAGGGAAGTGAGGATGGGCAGTGGGTAGTGTCTTATTTCAGGTGTGCCAATGGAGGACCAGATTGCCACTGAGAGGGCTGTAGGGAGGAAGACACAGAGAGGGAGAGTTGATGTCTTTGATGTTCTTCTGGATTTCTTTCACAACTGTTTCTGCCCTGCAAATTTTTTTCATCCGACTCAGCTTTATGGTCTGTAGGAAGGGCTAGCACTGAACAATGCATTCTCTTTTCTAGCCCTGGATGATGGTCACTGCCAGGGGAACAATCTGCCCAGCACAGATATGTCTCTACTAGCAGTTCACACTCCATATCCAGCTCTACAACAGATGTCTTGACTTCAAGAGTTGACCAGGTCCTCTCACCCCTTCACTTTAGTTGCCATATGGAAACATTTAGAATTTTCCAACTGGACATGAACCAATACTCCTCTTATATTTTCTGATCTCCTGACCTCAAGTGGAAGTGACATATAGGTATGAAATGACACACAGGAAAGGAGGATCAGGTATAAACTTGGGAGGGAAAACCAAATAGAAGGAAAGCCAACGGAGGGAAAGCCAAAATATCACATGCATTATTCAGATGGGTTCTTAAGTGATATAGCAAGGCCCCTGAACAGGGCAAGCAGGTCAAGGTGAGTAAAACAGGGATGTAATGTGGGCAGCTCAGAAGCTAAGGCTCATATGAAGGCCTCCATTTCTCAAGGCATGGTATTCACACCACCCAGTCTTGCCAAAGACTTAGCTCATAGCATGAGAGGGTGTGTCCTTATTCATCTGTGTAACTTCCCTACTAGGTGGAGAGGAAACAGCTGGGGCTACCTCTGCTGGGCAGATTGAGAAGTCAAGAGGAATGCCATCTTTGGGGAAAAGGGTAAAGTTTCCACCAGGTGGATGAAAGTTGTTGAAACAGTTTGTAGGAGGAGTAACTTGTAATGTAGTAGAAAAGGCAATCATCACAAAAACTGGTGCACGAAACAACTTCCAGGTCCTTCATTCATTTTTCAAAGACCATAGCTTTTTCTTGAGGAAATTTTAGTATTCAATGCTGAGTAAAGGGGGTCGAATTTTCTCCACATACAGGTAACAGATTTATTTCACCTGGTAACAATTCTTTCAACTCTTGACACCGGCAGGTCCTCTATAATATATTGGAGGAGGGGCAAGCAGGTTCAATCACTCTGTGGTTAACTATTGTGGTGCTCACCTTTTTAAAGGCAAAGAACGTTGTATTACATCTTTCAGCTTTCATTGATTAGGCTTTGATTCTGTGGCCAGAAAAGGCTTTGGACCCAAGGGTATTAGGAGAATAACAAGTGGGCTGAAATGTTCTTATAACAATTAAATTTCAAACAAGTGCCCGAACCTCCCTCTACCCTCTCATCACTTATATTCTTAGGTAGGTAATTCTATGCTTAAAAAAAGTTTCATTGAGATATAATTCAAATACTATGGAATTCATCATTTCACATTGTACAATTCAGTGATATTTAGTCCATTCACAAAGTTGTTCATTGTCACTATCTTATTCCAGAATATTTGTATCACACCAGAAGGAAACCCCACGTTCATTTGCAGTCACTTCTCATTATCCCCTCTCTTCAATTGCTGGCAATGAATAATCTACTTTCTGTCTCTATGGACTTGCCTATTCTGGATATTTCATATAAATGGAATCACACAATATTTATACTTTTGTGTCTGTCTTATTTCACTTAGCATCATGTTTTCAAAGTCCATTTACATTGTAGCATACATCAGAAGTTCATCAGCCTTTTTATGGTTTACACCCATTACCCTGGAGAACACAAATGCTCTTCCATTTGATATTGTGGTTTGACTATTGCAAACTAGGGGACGCTGAATAAAACAATGTTTCTGTTGTTCAAGTACTCTTCAGGTGATTTTGTCAAAAGCAAGTCGTGGCTTTCACCGTGCATTTTCCATAAGCTGGCTGGACAGAGCCAAACAGCCCAACCTGGTTTATTTATTGCATCTCCTGGCACGTTCTGAGGAATGTGGCCACCCCAGCTGTGGGAATCAAATGAGCAGCAGAGCCACAGTGGGCCTCCTCCATGGGTGGCAGTGAAAAATCATTCTCCTAAAATTCTCAAAGCTAAGAATGGTCTCTGACATATTTACAGGGGGAATCTGGGCTTGACTGAGCATATCGTCATTCATGAAAGGTCCAGAGATGTTTCTTGAGGAAACATTAGCCCTGTCTGATGGCCTTAACTGGAGGTGAGAAACCCTTCTTCTGGGCTAGTCTGGTCCACAAAAATAGCCTTGGTATTTGCATGATGCCATGGAAATAACAAACCCATGATGTCTCATCACCTCCTGGAAGGCAGTACAGAGAAAAGAGTGGTTGGAGAGAAAAGGCCTCCTTGGAGGGCTGGAATAAAAGGAGATTCAGAGGGCTTCCCTGGTGGCGCAGTGGTTGAGAGTCCGCCTGCCGATGCAGGGTACACGGGTTTGTGCCCTGGTCCGGGAAGATCCCGCATGCCGTGGAGTGGCTGGGCCCGTGAGCCACGGCCACTGAGCCTGTGCTCCGCAACAGGAGAGGCCGCAATAGTGAGAGGCCCGCTTACCACAAAAAAAAAAAAAAGGCGATTCAGAGACATGCAAGGGAATGGGGAAAATAAGGCTGGACAAAGAAAACATGGTCTCCTTTCTCATTGAGTTCCTGGTCTGTGAGTCTAGCCAATGGCAAGACCACCTGGTGGGCCTGGAATCTGTGGGGTTCTCCCTGCACTTTGGAGTTGGGGCCTTGGGAAGATGAGCTGGAGCCATAAAGAAACCTGAGTGGGCCCGTTCCATGTGTGGACAGCTACCGTGAGCAGGGTGACGGGCAAGCCTAGCATTCAGAATTTGGCAGCATTGCGGGGATAGCATCTTGCCAACTTTCTGTCATACCCCCTGAATTAAGCTAATTAAGCTAACACTCCGTCTTATGTTAATTAACTCATAATCAGTATAACGCTAAGCCAGGTGTGTTTGCAGTGTATTTGTGTGTGGGAGGAACATTATCTGGCTTAGAGTTTTAGATCTTCATTAGTATGAGCCAAACTAAACAACTTTGTTTGATTACGAAACTCTTCACTTTGTGTGAGCCATGGGGGCGTGGTGGCTGGATTTCAGGGGCTGTATCCAGAATGGAAGCATTTCTGTTTGCAATGGGCAGTAGGAGGTAAGCACCCTTGGCAATCCTAAGTGGATCGGTGGGCAGTGGCCCGGTCTTTTGAAGGCATAGAGTGATCCAGATAACGGTGTAGTGTGTGAATGTGGGGCACCCAAAAGGCCCTCTTAGTCCTGGGACTGCCTTTGAGCTGTATTTAGAGTGACACTGACATACTGCTATGACATTTCTTGATAGGTGTTGAAGTCCTAGTCCCCAATACCGAAAAATTACTGTATTTGGAGTTAGGGCCTTTAAAGAGTTAATTTAAAGTTAAATTAAAATGAAGCCGTTTTGTAAAGCAATTATACTCCAATAAAGATGTTAAAAATTTTAAAAAAAGAAAAAATGACACCGTTAGGGTGGGCCCTAATCACATTTGATGAGTGATGTCCTTATAAAAAGAGATTAGGACACAGAGACACACAGAGGGAAGACAGTGCGAAAACACAGGGAGAAGATGTCCGTCTACAAGCCAAGGAGAGAGGCCTCAGAAGAAACCAACCCTGATGACACCTTAACCTCAGACTTCCAGCCTCCAGAACAGTGAGAAAATAAATTTCTGTTGTTTAAGCCCCTCAGTTTGTGGTATTTTTTTATGGCAGCCCTAGCAAACTAATCAAGATGGTATATTCAACAAGAAAGGCAATGAAACAAGGTCCTGTAAAGTTTTCTGAAATGATTGGGTTGAGTAAGGGTGTTAAAGGATGGAGTTACTGAAAACTGTTATCTTTACCCAATATAAAGATTAAGATAATGACCTTGCTTTTGTTTATTGTTTGTTTTTAGAGAAGGAGGGAGGAAAGATGTAGGTTTGCCAGAACAGTTACAGAGAAAAAAGCCCCCAGCCCCAATCACCCTGGTGGCCTACAGCCTGGGGGCTCCAGCAGGAGGTGACTCGTGCTCTAGGGCTCAGGGGACCATGGTTTGGTTAGAGAGGGCCACCAACCAATGGGTCCTGGCTGCAGGTCACCTCTGAAATAATACAAGGGAGGCATGTATGGGAGTGACGGAGGGTCTGTCTAGGGAAGGAGGCATTTTAGGCTGAGATTGCTTTTAGGATTTCTGACCCTTCCTTCAGATTCCCCTTGGAGTCAACTGAGTCCCCTCAAGCTGGAGCCCTGCAGAAGACCAGGGGGCGCCCTTCACAGAGGCCATGGGTTGTACACAGTGCCCGAGGCCTGGCACCTTTGAGCCAAACCCTTAAACATCATCACAAACCAAAGGCAAAGAGTTTCCACAATGTACTTTTGTGAATATACTATTTGTGTGACCTTGGACAAGTGACAGAATGTCTCTGGGTCTGAGACTTCCCGCAGGAGCAGTTAACTAGCTCTGTTTGGCTCTGAGATAAGATAGAAGCTGACTTCACTGCTGCCTGCAGGTGGTTGATTCTTTTAACTCAGGCCAGGCAGGAGGATTGTGCTGTGAAAGCAGGAGAGGCAGCACTGAGGGCTAAATCAAGAGAAGGTAGACTCCCTGCTGGCCACTCCCCACTCCCCCTGAGCCTTCAGTGCTTCTCCAAAGTCTTGGCCAGGGTTAGAAGAGATGACTTGGGCCTCTAGGCCCTTGTTTCTCGGTGTGGTCCTGGGACCAGCAGCATCACATCACCTGGGAGCTTGCAGAAACACCAAATCTCCGAGCCCACATCAAACTTGTGGCCTCAGAACTGCATTTTGACAAGGTTCTCAGGTGATGTGCATGCCCATCAGAGTTTGAGAAGTGCTACATTTGCAGGGTGGGTACCATTCCAGGTTTAGCTGTCTCTCACTAGTGGTGGGCCTCAGGACTCACCTGTGCTTCCAGCTTTTCAGGTAGCAGGTGTTAACCACCTCCTTACACCTCCATGGCCTTTCATCTTTAGAGCTCCCATCTTTCTCCTCCCCAGGGAGAGTTCCAGTCAGGTTTTTAGTCTCCCTAACAGCTCTGTATTTCAGGGCCAGGCCACCTTCTATTTCCTTCACATCTTCCTGTAGAGCAGTGGAGCTCCATGTGCAATCTCCACATCGAGAGCAGCATTGCTATGGAGTTTGTTAGAAATGTACATTCTCAGGTCCTACCCTGCACTCCAGAATCAGAAACTCTGCAGTGGGGCTCAGCAACCTGTGCTGAACAAGCCTCCAGGAGGTGCCAATGCAGGATATAGTGTGAGAACCCTGAGGGCCTTGTGTCAGTGAGGTTTCACAGAACCAGCATGGCACCATCTAGGAACTTGTGAGAAATGCAGAATCTTGGGCCCCAGTCAGTGCAGATTGGTGAGCACATTCAAATTTGAGGAGCATTGCTCCAAGGCAAGAACAGAGCACCGGCTCTGGAGGAAAGGACAGATGTACCAAGGCAGACGTGAATCTTGTAGACTGGGTGTATGCAGTGGAAGGCGTGGCTTCCTGGAGAACAGGGGTAGGCCTCACAGGAGTGGGGCAAAGGATGGAAATGTAAGCTTAATGCAGGAGGAGCTGAATCCTCCAGTTTTGAAGAGCCAGAGAGGAACTGACCTTTCTCAGGTGGAAATGAACTGTGTAGGTCAGTCATGCTTAGACCAATGCAAGGTCAGGGCCTGAGCCTGGGGAAGCTCAGGTTCTTGCCAGATTAAGGCTCCCACTAGGGTGGGAAGCAGTACAGACCCCAAATCCCTTCCAAAGGCAGGGGACACTTATTTGGCTTTAACCCCAGAGAGAAAGGAAGGGAAACAAAGGTTGACACCTGACACTTCTCTGGAAGAACCCTCTGTGAGGGTTAGACTCAGTTATTTAAAATTGATTTAAAATTTTTTTTAGTAAAAATTCCTTTAGCACAACTCATAGTAGTTGGAAGTAACAGGAAGAAAACATGGTGGCTGAGAAAGATACAGATGTGTATCATTCACTTTGGCCCTCCAAATACCTATGCTTTTAATGATTGAAGCCTTCTCAGTGGGCTATTTTTGAGAAAGTATGATTGGCAGATAATGAATAGTTTGTTTTTAAATAATTAGAAATATGGTCAAAAGGGCTGAATGAAAATAGTCCTAGAAATTTTTGTTAATGATTAACTTGGAGTAATGCTTTTGAGTCTTTGTATATGTCATTTGTTTTAATAGTTTTGTGAATGATGGGGTTTCAAGATGTTTTTATCTTTTCATTTTTAATGCAAAGTTGATCCTCTGTTTAGATATTGAAGGATACTGGCATTTGCTAAGGTATTAATAAATATTATGATTTCAACCACTGTCATTTTTTATGATTATTTCCTGCTGTTGGTAAATTACAGATGCAGAAGAAAACCTCTGTGAAAGAAAACTGAGAGCTGGTACTTCACACTTGTGAAGAAGAAAACATGAAAAATGAGTTGAAACCCTGTGACAAAGAAAAGTGGCCTATTGACCTTACGGTGTTGAATTTCAATCCAAAGAGTGATTGTTACCAGGTCTCACAGTTTATAACCTGAGTTGGTTTTGAGGGCGGGGATGGGCATCAAGTAGATAATTTAGTTTGTTAAGTCTCATCTTAATCAAGAAAATCCTCTATTTCAAAATCCAGAACAGAAAAAAGCTTCCAGAATTCAAGGACTGTTTTCCTCTGCTGCAGAAGTGACTTTGCCAGGTACTTGTGGAAAAAAATGAAAAGGCAGCAGAGAATAGCTGGCATGTGACTGGGAGTAAAGCTGAGGCAGGATCAGGAGTGGGTGTGTGAAACATTGGCCACCACAAGCAGTGAATGCGCCACTTTGCTCAGATTAACCCCCAAAATGAAGCTGCCAACATGGGGTGCACAATGGTGAAGCACAACTGCAAACTTCAAGGAAGATGCTCCTTTTAGCTCCTGTTTAATATTAGTCAGATATTAAACACTTATAAACTTTTAATACAACAAAGCAAGTACATGCAAAGTTACAAATATAGAAAATATAAAGCACATGCGTATTTCAAATACCACTCTGTATTCTTATACAAAACTATTCAGTGCGCATTGTAAGCCTAAGGACCACACAAAAGGGTTTCCTTTAAGTGTTATTAAGTATTTAGTACCTTACAAAAACAGGTAATGCATTAGATAGTTCAGATGTTAATCGCTCTAACCAAAATTTCTAATTTTGTCATATGCAATATATATATATGTATATATATATATATAAATTTTTTTTTTTTTTACATAGGATACCCACAAAGTGCAAGCCAGTAATAACAGTGCAGAATAGTAATGTAAATCTGCTAGGTGACAATATTGAACAACCCAGGGAATAATTTTACCTTACTTAAATAATGGTAACAGAATTGCTTTTTCCACTTTGAATGGATCATATTCCTACCATCTCTAACCTATTTTTCTTTTGGAATGCCTCCCTATTCTTTGATTCAAAAGCCAATTCCAGAAACTAAGGACCTGAATACCGTGTTTTTTATAGCTGCTGTTTCCTCTATGTTAAAATCTCCTGGCTTCATCCAAACAATGTTAAAATCATTCTGCTTTCCAGGTACACAAACAAAAGAGATTTGCTCTCAGTGTCCAGAAGGTAGTTTAATTAAAGTATCTTCATTATCTATAGTTTACATTACTAAAGAAAAGAATACCATATAAAGGTGCTTTAAACATCCAAAATGGGAGGCTGTCTCCGAGGGCACCTCTTCCATATGCTGGAAATTTTTAGTCTCAGAAGCCTTTCATATTATGTTAGTTATGTTCATTCCCTGTGAAAATGTCCTCTGCCCTGAAGTCTAGTGTTGCACGAATATCCATTCTTGATGCAATAGCTGCTGTGTAACCCGTACTGCAAAATGCAAAACATCCTTACAGTTCTCTGCAGACACAGGACACATGCTTTCCACCGGGTTGAGCCTGGGCCCACAAGCTAAGGATTTCTAGTTTTACTTTTTGAATGAATATTATGCAGCCTCCTTCCAGATTTGGCAGAAATGCTGTCTGAACAGGGAAATGCAGTCAGGTTTTCTTAAAACAAATGAGGAAATTGCTGTAAAATCACTGCTAAGATGGGGCATTAGTGTACTGAGCTCTAGCTAGAGAAGGAGCTGGAGGTATTTAGGCAAAGGTATTTGAAGACTGCTTTGAGAATTGTTTTAGCCTCAATCTGTTGCACTAGACAAAAAATAAGCCTAGATCAACCAATGATTATTTGCTGTTACGCTTTTACCAGCTCAGCACTAGCGTTGGCCTATGAAGGATTAAATCAAATGGGGCTTGAATAAATAGCATTTCAGATCTACTTTCCATTTCCCAGTGCTGTAAGTGCTAAGGGTATTAACCTACAGGTGACGAACAGAGAAGCAAGAATGAGACACCACCACTAAAGGGCTGCAGGTAGATACCCCCTCCCCCAACCTGGTGAAGATTAAGATGATGAAAACAGGAAGGCCTTCCTCATCCCACTATGAGGAAAATGAGGAAAGAGATGAGGAGGATCACAGGAGGGGAGGAGAAAAGGATCACACTTGCCCCTCTTTGGTAATAAGCCTCGTATTCTCTCTGGTACTGGGTGATGCACATCTGCTCCACCACACGCTCCATCATCTTGATGTCCGTCTCAGTGAAGTTTTCCCCCTTGGTGGTGGTGGTAGTGACCGTGTGCTGCTTGACTGTGATGTTGACACAGTCATGCACGAAGCTGTTCTGGTTGTTATACTGATCCACTGGCCTGTAGTATACCTGGTTGGGGTAACGGTACATGTTTTCACGATAGTAACGGTCCTCATAGTCACTGCCAAAATGTATAAGAGGCCTGCTCATGGCACTCCCCAGCATGTAGCCACCAAGGCCCCCTACCACCGCCCCAGCTGCAGCAGCTCCTGCCACATGCTTCATGTTGGTTTTTGGCTTACTGGGCTTCCACTGATTATGGGTACCACCACCTTGACCCCAGCCTCCACCACCATGGGGCTGTCCCCAGCCACCACCGTGGGGCTGACCCCAGCCACCACCGTGGGGCTGTCCCCAGCCACCACCGTGGGGCTGACCCCAGCCTCCCCCTCCCTGGGGTGGATAGCGGTTGCCTCCAGGACTGCCCTGTCCTGGGTATCGGCTCCCCCCAGTGTTCCATCCTCCTCCAGGCTTTGGTCGCTTCTTGCAGAAGCCCATGTCACTCCACGTGGCCACAAAGAGAACCAGGATCCAATTGGCTATGTGGCTTTTCACCATGATGACTTATCTGCAAAATAAAGAGGGTGTCAGCATTGTGTGTTTATGTTGAAAACACTTAACGTCTGCAGCATAATGACTGCATAGCAGTGGCATCAGCTATAAATGTTCTTGGTCATATATGTTCTTCACATTCCATGTTTGTTTTGCAACCCTTACAGCAAAAGTAATTGTAGGTAAAGGGTTAACACAGCTCTTTCTCCTTCTCTCAGGACAAATTTGACCTCAAGATAATTTCTGGCTCTGTTTCCTAGAAACTTGATAAAGGTGGAATGCCAGCAACATTGCTTATGATAAAAATAACCTCTGGTTGATACATTGTATCTAAACTGGAAGAAACTATTAACACCTGGTGGGTTTGCCATAGCTTTGAGCTTCTCTGAAGTAGTGATTTGGGCTGTTATGAGGGATATGAGCTCCTGGAACCTCCCGGGACCCTGGCATGGCCCCTATGGAAGTGATTCTAATGTCCAGTTAGGAACACCCCCAGGTAGGTGCTGAAATCATTAAATCATTTTCTAAATAGCTGGCTCACGTCCTCTTTCCTCCCGCAGGAATGTAAGCTGGAAATGTCTCTTTTGTTCACTGCTGTCTCCTCAGGGCCTGGCACAGAGCATATACACAATAGATACCTGTTAAGTGAAGGAATTAATATCCTCTGAACATATAAATGCCAACAAGAATTTCCTCAAAGAAATTCTCAATACAATAAATTTTTGGAAACAGGAAATGTGCAAGATTCTGCAAGCCCACCTATAAATTCATTTTTCTCTCTACAGACAGAAACAAATGGGGCTGTTCAAAATGGGGTAAGGAAGGCTGTGTTCACAAGCTTTGCAGTCACTCACTCACTGAATGAGTCTTAGTTCAGCATTTAATGGTTCGTGAGTGACTTATTTTCTCCTAATTTTTGGTAGAAAAGACACATATCTTATATGAAAGGGCTAGCGTGGCTTAGGAATAAACAAAGTATCCTGCATGATAATTTATGAACCTTTGCAGAATGTACATTCATCAATTAAAAACCTCCTTTCAGATTGAAGACCTCATTCACCCTGGGTGCTTGGTGCCAAGAGCAGAGATTAAAGACATACAGTAGAATGATCATTAGTTTCTACTGTACCCCATGTCAAACCATATGCTCCAAAATACCATGTGCCACAAAACCAAAAATGGCATACGTTGTAATGCTGATAGTAGTCTTATCCCCAGCACTGGGACACCTTCAAATAAAAACGGCATCTAATATTATAAAATTATTTTTCATAACCTTCAGAACTAAAGACTAAATTGGATAATATTCAGAGGAAGACTGATTAAACAAATAAATGAATTAACATCATGTTTGTTTCTACTATCACTATTGAAATGTCTTGGTGTAAATAAAAATATATTTTAAAGTTATAAGCCCAGCTAAACTGCTCAGAATATGCCAATTAGGATTTTTGGAGGCTCTTTTGTGTAAGGTCAGAGGGACAGGGTCCTGGGATATGCTGACTGGCCTCAATCTCGCATCCACATCTCCTGGCACTCAGTCTTCTGCAGGTCTGCTTCCCTGATCTATTTTCCATTTGCTAATGGGGCTCAGCTCTTGGCTTCCAGGCTGCTCACAATTCTGCTCAAACACCTCAGGGAATTCTGGAAAGCTTGGTGTTTGACGTGGAAGATGAAAGACTGGAAGAATCGAGGTGGCACCCAGATTTCTGGATTGGGCAATTGTGTGGACAGAACACGGAAGGTGGAGCAAGTCTGGAGGGAGACAAATGTGGTGTGTGGCTTTGGCAATGCCATTATCAAGCTACAATGCCATTATCAAGCTGCCTACTGGGACAAGAGATACCAGTAGGCAGTTAGCTTGGTGAGTCTGGAGCTGAAGAATGACCATGGACTGGAGATACAGGTAATAGGGCATAAGGGCCACGGGCATATGTTGCTGATCAGTACTTTAAAACTGAATATTAAAGTTGGATGATCATAAACTATATTAAGACAAGATCATTTTAAAATCAGTTGAGAACAACAATAGCAACATTTAATTATAAAAAGCATAAAAATTAACAACTACATTTTGAAGCAGAGAATCATTTCTAAGGATAAGGACTCAAAACTTAATGAGACCTTGGAGAATCTTTCTGTTTGCGATAAAATAAGGAAGATCTTATATTATTTAATCCAAACTTCTCACTCTACAAATTAGCCACCAAGATTCAGAAAAGTCAAGTGACATATCTGTGATTACAGTGTTAATTAGTGAAATTGCTAGGAATAGAGACTAGGTTTCTGAATGTCTGGCTGTGCTACGACACTTCATATAAGATGCTCTCAGAGAACAGTCAGGTTGTGGCCTAACACTCTGGCACATTTCAAGACACTAAGTATTTGACAACAGTCAATACCTATTTATCACTAAGAAAAATACTCTTAGTAGACTAGGAATAGGAGGTAACTTCCTTAACTTAATAAAGATTATATAACTAAAACAGCAAACACAATAAGTAAGTTTTGAATGTAGTCCCTTTAAGATCAGAAACAAGACAAGGATGTACACTGCCACAGGACTGGAAGTCCTTCCAATGCCATATGCAAAGACAAAGAAGTAACTGGTGCAAGAACTCCAAGGAAAGAGCTCCAGCTGACATTATGTGGAACTAATGTGATCATAAACATAGAAAATTCAACAGACTCAACAGAGGTAACACGAGACAACTAGAGGGATAGGTTGTGGGATACAAGATTGGCCTACAAAAATCAGCATTTCTCTATACCAGCAATAATCAACTAGAAAAAAATTAATAAGATAGTAATAATTTCAACCCAAACTATAAAGTATCTAGGATTGACTTAAGACTGGGGAAAGAAAAATTGAACATTAGTAAAGAACAAAGAAGATGATCTGTAAACATGGAAAGGTTTTGGTTGGAACAACTTAGTACTATAAAGATATCAATTACCCCCAAATGAACTTATAATAATAAAATGACAATCAAAATTCCACCTGGATTTTTTGAGGAATTCAATAAACCCACAAGAGGTAAGAAATGTCCACAGGTAGCAAACTCAACCTTAAGAAGAGAAAAAAGGAGAGAATCTACTGTTATCAGACATTAAATCCTATTACAAAGTCATAGTAATAAATATGTAATAAATAGGGTAACAGTCTAGAAACGGACCTACAGATCAAAGGAAGGAGAATAGCAAGTTCAGATATAAACCCATGTATATATTCTTTAGTACAAACCTGATAAATGATAAATCGGACACCACAAATCAATGGAGAAAGAAACATTTGTTTAGCAGATGCTTCTGGGAAACTAGAGGAAAATAAAACTAGGACCCTAACACCACATGCAAAAGCAGACTCTAGAGACCTAACTCTGAAAAGTAAAAGTTTTATGAATTAAAAATCTTTGTGGGATGGATTGCCTTCCTATTAAATTATAAAAACAGATGTTAGAATCAATGCATTTAACAAATATTTATGGAACAGCTAGTACGTGCCAGTTTTTAAAGAAATAGAAAACTTGACGATAAACCATAGGAGAAATGGAGAAAAAAGTTACTGTACAATAGCCATTGATTAGTTTAACAAATATTTGTTGTCTTCTAAGGGTCTAGCATTGTGCTGTGGCTGAGGACACAGTGGTGAGTAAGATGTTTAGTTTGTGGGTTCAAGCACTAAGGAAGATAGGTATCTGGAACCTGAAAGACAGTGGGAAGCCATTAAAGGGTCTTAGGAGAATAACATCACAGGATCTTTTTCTTTTTTTTAAGAAAGTTCACCCTGTTGTGTAAGTAGAAAATTTGGGGGGCAAGAAAGGAAATGGTGAGACCACTTATAAAACGATTGAAGGAAGATGGTGGTGTGGCCTGGGACTGTGCCAATGCAGTTGAGGAGCTGTGAAAAAATGGGATGTATTTTGCAGAAAGAACCAATTAAGCAGATAGAGTGGATGGAGAAGTGAGAGTTGATCAGGTTTGTGGCTTTCATAGCCAGGCTGATGGTGGTGATGCCATCTATTGAAACAGAGGAAACTGATGGAGGGCCATGCTTTTGAGAGAAAATAAAGTTTTAGTTTGGACATACTAACTTTGCTACATCTATGAGCCATTCAAGTGGGAGTATCAATTCAGGCAATTGTTATAAGAATCTGGAACTCAGCAGAGATAAACACTTGGGCAGCTTCACCTGAGAAGTGCTGTTAATAGCCAAGGGAATAAAGGATCGAGATTCAAACTCCAGTATTCTGAGCGAAGGGCTCACACTCTTAGCTATCCAACCTCCAGCAACATGGGTGCCAAAAACCAAAAGAAAATACCACCAAGCTGATTTTGACAGTTTAGTAAAAGAAGAATACACTGTGACCAATAAGGATTATTTAGGAATACAAGGATGGCTTAAAATCACAAAATCAAGTAACCTATTAGTAGGTTAAGGAAAAAAACACAAAGATGCTCTGATGTTGAAAGTTTTCAATTAAAATCTACATACATTCCTGATTTTTTAAGGTTAAGCTGTTGAAAAAATTTCCATAGAACTAGAAAGTAATCCCTTTCCATCATCAAGAACAGCCATCACAGACACACAGCCCACACCCTACCTTAACTGAAAGAGGAAAGGCATTCTCCTTAATATAATAAACAAGACAAGAATGCAAGCAATTGCTGCTATTTTAGACTGTTATGGAGGTTCTAGCCAGGTATGATTTTCTTTTTCTTTTTTTTTTTTTTTGCCGTACGCGGGCCTCTCACTGTTGTGGCCTCTCCCGTTGCGGAGCACAGGCTCCGGACGCGCAGGCTCTGCGGCCATGGCTCACGGGCCCAGCCGCTCCGCGGCATGTGGGATCTTCCCGGACCGGGGCACGATCTCGTGTCCCCTGCATCGGCAGGCGGACTCTCAACCACTGCGCCACCAGGGAAGCCCTTTTCTTTTTTTTTTTAAATTTATTTATTTTATTTTTGGTTGCGTTGGGTCTTTGTTCTGTGTGCGGGCTTTCTCTAGTTGTAGCAAGCAGGGGCTATTCTTCGTTGCGGTGTGTGGGCTTCTCATTGCGGTGGCTTCTCTTGCTGCGGCGCACGGGCTCTAGGTGTGCAGGCTTCAGTAGCTGTGGCACACGGGCTTCAGTAGTTGTGGCTTGCAGGTTCTAGAGCTCAGGCTCAGTAGTTGTGGTGCACGGGCTTAGCTGCTCCGCGGCATGTGGGAGCTTCCTGGACCAGGGCTCGAACCCGTGTCCCCTGCACTGGCAGGCAGATTCTTAACCACTGCACCACCAGGGAAGTCCCAGGTATGATTTTCTATCTGGAAAATCCAGGAAAATCATCCAAAATTGTGTCCTAGAATAAATAAGTGAGCTTATTAAGGTGGCAGCTTTTGAAATCAACATATAGAAGAGTGAATACTCAAATCAGTTGTAATTATTTAGAAGATTTAGTGTGGAAAAAAAATCCCACTCATAGTGGCAACAAAATATTCAAAATATCTAAGATTTAACCTAAAAATAAATAGACCTTTTAGGAAGAAAGCTGGAAGACTGGAAAAAAAGAGAAAGAGAAAGACAGATTATCTGGAGAAAGACAGATAATGTTTTTGGTTGGGAAAATCAAGACTGAAAGATACCAATTCACCTCCAAATAATCATAAAGTCAACACAATTTCAGTCCTAATTTAAAGAGGATTTTAAGGAATATGATGAAATGATACTCAAAATTAAGAAGACTAAAGAAATTATTTAACAGGAAGAAAATCTAGGGTATACTTGGCCTGCCAGGTACCAGAATGCATTGCAAAACTAAAATAAATAAGATCATGTGGCATTAGTGCATGAGCCGAATGGCAGAGCGATGGAACTAGAGAGAAGGAACAAAAAAAAGATCCATATATTATGCCATTCATCCTATTCCCATGGGGAATACATGGGACTAAGAGCCAGGAGGAACTTGTCCAGTGGTCATGTGCCAGGGGCCAAACTTCTGATACTTAAAACATGTTACACCCTTGACACTTAATTGGTTAAATTGGGAACTGGCACACCAAATAGTCCCCCTACCCCCGACTGCCCCGGAAAAATTTCCTGTCTTTCCTGAGCTAAGTGGAACTCATGTGTCATATTTTTATCTTTTGAGGTCATTGCCCCTTAAAGAGCCTAATGCAAGCTACTCAAAATTTTACAAACCGCTCTGGGGTGGGGGTTTTTCACTGGCACTGAGGCCTAGCCCTGGACTGAATAGGGCAAAGGGCCTGAACCTGATCCATCCTCAGAATTATGTGAACAGCTTGAAAAAAAAGCAACATTGCTAGAGCCTACCCTATACCCCAGGAGAATATGGTTAGAAGAAAAAGGATGAACAAACAGAAAATTCTCCCAAATGTAAGAATTACTACACATGCTATTCACTCAAGGATTATTTTGCTGCAGCCATCACAGCTTTAGATACAGGCATGTTTTGAATGTTTCACATGCAGCAGTTCACAACTGATAAAGCTGGCTGCCTTGGAAGAGGAAATAAGATCCGAAAAGAGAGACTGGAATAGATAAATTAAAACTACAGCTTGGAAAAACTGTCATCTCATAAAACCTTTTGTTAATTTAGTGCAGAAATGTTTGTAATGTTACTGCTTTTATTATACTATTTTTAAAATGGTTGCTTCCTTACATAACTCAGAATGATTCTAGAGAAAGCCCTTTCCCTGCAAAATCAAGATGATTTTACAAGAAAGGATGGTATAATAGGTGTGGGTTACATATATAGATCCAAGTTGCCTCCAGAGCAAGGATTTGTGACCACAGCCTTTCGAGGACCTTATCTTCTGTGACAGTTGGGAACTTTCAACCATCACAAGACCAAAGGGATTCCACAGGGTACGTACATCTGCTTTGGCTCAGCTAAGTTGGATTTGTGTCCCTGGGAAGACAGAATGCTTCGGCTTGGCTGAAACTGTTCAGTTTTCAAATATATTCAGGAGTCCCTAAAAAAAAAAAAAAAAAACAGAAAAGAAAAAACTAGAATTGATAAATAAATCTAAGAACTGATTCTTTAAATGAAAAACCCAATATATAAATTACTAAACCACTTATATATCTACTCAAGGAAAAAAACAAGATAATATTTGAAAAAAAGAAATGAGGTCAGCTCAAAAAAGCAGCAGCAAACATGACATTGAGCTCTCCCTCTCCCACACACAGAAAGCTGTGGGTCCATTTCCTTAAAAAAATTAACTATGAACTATTTTAAAGATGTTATTTAGAAAAGCAATATATCAACAAGAAAATTAAAATAACCTGTATTTCTATTAAAACTTCATTTTTATTCAGATTTTTCACATATACATTAATAAACTGCATCTGAGTAAGTAGATGCAGTTTAGTAATCTGCACTTTGACTTGTCAGTTTTTTCCAATATATCGCAGACAGGCTCCAAAATCATGACTTGATGGTACACAATGTTCCTTGCAGTTAATGTGTCATGATTTTCTTAGCTGCTGCCCTGCTGTTATACACTTAGGTTGCTTCTCCGTTGGGTTTAATTTTAGATCATTCTGAATGTGTGTGCATATGGCTTTTTTTTTCCCTTTCCTGTTGTTTCTTCCATTGCAAGTAAATTCCCAGGAGTGGGGTTTCTGGGTCTTGGCTTAAATGCATCACCAGATTGCTTTTCACAAATTTCACACAGATTCACTATGTCCCCAGTGCAGTGTGACTAGGAAAAGAATAAAGGTATACATACCAAAGGTCAGTTTTACACAAACAGTTAATCTTGGCAAACTCCTGAAATAGGTATAATTTCCTCTAGCGTATGAATGGACAAAAGGAGGATGAGGAAATTAGGTAACTGGTCCCAAGCTGTGAAATGATTAGTTGCAGAGCCATCTTTCTAACCCCAAAGCCCTGTCACCTCCCAGGATAACTGAATATGCAAATTTCTAGGCAACCTTCCAGCAGTGGTTGCTGTTACTGTTGTTTTTGCTAATAACTGCAAAATGATAATCCAGACTTACTTTAATTTGCATTGTATTCTATACACGATTCATCATTTCACCATTTATCTTTTATAATCTCGATATTCTTTCACAAGTATGAAAAATTTGTGTCAGATAAAAACCATATACAAATCACATCCTAGCTCTGCTTTCTTTCCCTTTCTGTTTAGTCCTTTTTCATTGTAAGAGCTCCTCAGTGTTTGGGTAGGTAAAATTGTTCCTTTTCATTGGTGATATTTTTTTTTCTTCTTCAAATCTGAGACAGCTGTTGATTTTTCCAGAGATCTGACATTTTTATTCAATTTTCTGTTCCTATTTTTTCTGATAATTTGATTTGTGAAAATCTTTAATTCTATTCTACCTGGATTTTTTTTGCAAGGAAAAGGGAAACAATTCAAATGTTCAGCATGCTGGGAACTGCTTATTAAACCGTGACTGATCTAAGCACAGGAAAATAACTCGGCCATGAGATGAGGATAATCATTATCAGCGAGGTGAAACTGCATTGTGTTGTGTACGAACTGGAGAAGAGGAAACTGCAAAACAGAAGGCAGTGGCTTTGAGATGGTGAGGGTGGATGTGATGGTGGTGGGCTTATGATTTCAAAAAATCTATTTGCCACTGCTGATACAAATAGAAAAGGACAAAAACGAAAATGGACTGCAAAAATGGACTTCTTCCCGTTGTTCAATAATCAAACGTGAAGGTGCCACCCATACTAGCGGAGGAATGTGGTTCTCCGAGGGGCGCTGCCCGGCCCTGATCCCCGCTCTCGGAGTCCCCCCGACGGCCGAGTTCTCTCCTTCCACCGGGACAGTCGAGACGGCGAAAAGCAAAGCCTGTGAGTCCACCACACATGAGCTCGCAGGAGACACTCTGCCGCCTGCCCCTGGACGTCTCAGGCCCGGGAGCGAGGGGTCTTGGGGTCGCCCCAAGACTCCGCCCGCCGAGGCCGGAAGCCCAGCTCACGCCAGCCTGTGCCGGTCCCCGGGGGTGCCAGAGACCCGCCCGCTGCTGCGTCCCAGGCACCGCCCGGCCGCGTGATGGCAGGCGGGGCCCCCTCTGGGGAGGAGGTCGGCGGCGGCGGCTGGGGAGGCTCCCAGACGCCCCGGGACTCCTCCCTAACGAGGCCCTGGACTCGGGTGGTCGGCCGCGTCCCCTCTGGGTATCGGGAGGGCCCAGACCCGCGCCTCTCCTTGGTCCTCCTCGCTGAGCGCCCCAGCGGAGCCCCTTTGCGGCCCTCGTTGGGTTCCGCGCGCCCATTCCCCGGACCTGTGGCCCCCTTGCCGGCGCTACTCGCCCATCCCACTCCCGCCGTGGACTTGCCTGGGAGGGGGTCAGACTCCTCGACACTACCCCCAACCCTCCAGAGGGGCCCCGGCCAGCCGCGGCCCCCGCCCCCATTCCGAGTAAATGGAGCTCGCCTAACCAGGAGGGCAAAACCAAGCCACGGCGTCCGACAACCAACGAGCTCGCTGGGTAGGCCTGACACGTTGCGCGCCCTCCGGAAGCTCCCCGCCCTCCTCACTGTCAAGGTCGGCCTCCCGCCCGGACCCGGCCGTGCGCCCTCGCGCCTCGGCCCCAAGGCAGGGGTTCTGACTGCCGGCCTCTGCGCCCACGGCCCCAGCTGGGAGGTTAAAGGGCAATGCGGCTGTTTACCTGCCTCTGCGGGAGAGAAGAAGCTCGCAGCTCGGCGGCTGTCAACGACTGGCGGCGAGGGCCGGCGTCAGCGCCGGGCAGAGGAAGAGACGCGGGGGCGGGGCCCGGAGGCGGCTGCACGCGCCCGGGGTTTACGCGCAGAGGCTCAGCCCTGCCAAGCAAGCCCGGGAATCTGAGTCCCTGGGAAAAACGAGTTGGGATTCGCTTAGACGCGTGCGTCAACTAATGTCACCTCCCCGGCTGGCTCGTCACTCCTTGAAGTTGCTTATTGACTATAAAAATCATCTTTAAAGGAAAATTCGGCCCAAAGCCCCAGCTCCACGTTACGTAATGGAGAACACGAGAAATTGAAAGATTAGGGAATGAGAAAGTAATTTCTGGATCTTTGGTAACCAGAAATTTCTAAAGAGGAAGAAAATTCTGCTACACTGGATTGAGCCCAGTTTGTGAATTTACACATATATCCTTAAAATTTGAGGCCTAGAAAGGACATTAGCCATCACCTGTTCCTTCATTTACTCAGCTCCTGCTCACTATATGCAAAAGAGATGATTTAGATTATGATATTCACAAATGAGGAAAATGCTCTCCATATAACCATATAACAAGTCCACTCTGGACATTACCTGAGGTTTCTTGTATAAACATTGTGTATTCTTGATCATTATTCCTGCCAAGAAATTAGGTAGGGGTTTGTCTCATGTGAAGGATGGCAAATGATAGAAGACAGGCGTTAGGGTTAGGGGGATCATATACATTATTACCCAAATTGGGGCGCTTTTGAGAGTACCAATATTAATTAAGCCGGGTCAATAGGCATAATGGGAAAAATGAGACATCTAGTTCCCTTGTTATGGGCAAGAGGCTCCACTAAGCTTGTAAGGAAAGAGGTTTTAAAATATTGAGACACCCATTGGAAACAGGATTTGGTTTAAATACCTGTATCCCAGGGCGGCTCACTCAAGTGGGAGGGGACAAGAGAGGGAGGGGAGAAGCCAGGAGGACTGTGTAGAGTGGAGCGATGTGAAACAGCACTGGGGTGATGTTCATATGAATGTGGGTGAAACAGTCCTGGTGATGTTTATATGAATGTGGGTCTGAAAGGTCTGCTTGGGAAGCGGAAATGAGAGGTAAAACATGACCATGGGATGGAGATGATTCAGTAACAGAACTGGATTGTGGCCAGTTAGAAATGAGTGTTAGGCAGCAGTGCCAGGGCAGTTTTCTGTCCAATCAGTCTTACATAATGATTAGGTTGACAGTGCTTTTAGAGCCTTACCTTCTTTCCTCAGAGATGGCTTATTGTGAGGTGAATTGGGGGCAGTGAAGCATCTCTTTGAGTCTTGAGCTGGGGTGGGGCTGGGAGTGGCTGACCAGATCAGACTGGGCAAGGGGCTGACTTTCCCCTGCCAGGAGGGGCCCAGTAAAGCTTGGTTAGAAGATGCCAAAACTCAGCTTTTTTCTCAAAAGAATCCTATGTCTACTGGCTGAATGCTTTCCTCCCTCCCCCCAACCAGAAAAATGCTCAAAAGGCAGAATACTTCTTGGGGGTTTGAGGGAACCAAATGGGATTGCCTTATGACCTATTCTGGACATTATTGCTATGTAGCAACTACTCCAAAGCTTAGAGGTTTAAAGCAATCACCGTTTTATTATGCCAATGGATTGTGTAGGCCAGAGAGTTGGACGGGCACAGTGGGGATGTCTGAGGCTGCAGATGGGAAGACTCAATGTCTGAGACTGGCTTGATAGCTGGGGGTTGGAAACAGTTGAAGGCTCTGTCACTTGCATGGCTGGCATCTGGGCTGGGAGGACTTGAAAATCAGGTGTACTGATTGATGAGTCTGGCTAAAGGTTTATCAGTTTTGTTTATCTTTCAAAACAAAAGGTTTTTAGTTTCATTGACCTTTTCTATTGTGTTTCCTTATTGATTTTCTGTCTGGATGATCTGTCCATTGATGTAAGTGGGGTGTTAAAGTCCCCCACTGTTATTGTGTTACTGTCGATTTCTCCTTTTGTGGCTGTTAGCATTTGCCTTATATATTGAGGTACTCCTATGTTGGATGCATATATATCTACAATTGTTATATCTTCTTGGATTGATCATTATGTAGTGACCTTCTTTGTCTCTTGTAACAGTCTTTATTTTAAAGTCTATTTTGGGGCTTCCCTGGTGGCGCAGTGGTTAGGGACCTGCCTGCCAATGCAGGGACATGGTTTCAAGTCCAGGTTCAAGTCCTGGTCTGGGAAGATCCCACATGCTGCAGAGCAACTAAGCCCGTGCTCCACAACTACTGAGCCTATGCTCTAGATCCTGCGTGCTACAACTACTGAAGCCCGTGCACTTAGAGCCCCTGTTCCACAACAAGAGAAGCCACCGCAATGAGAAGCCTGCACACTGCAACAAAGAGCAGCCCCCACTCGCCACAACTAGAGAAAGCCTGTGTGCAGCAACGAAGACCCAACACAGCCAAAAATAAAAATAAATAAAGTCTATTTTGTCTGATATGAGTATTGTTACTCCAGCTTTTTTTTGATTTCCATTTGCATGGAATAACTTTTTTCATTCCTTCACTGTCAGTCTGTGTCACTAGATCAGAAGTGGGTCTCTCATAGACAGCATATATAGGGGTTTTGTTTTTATAACCATTTAGCCAGTCTACGTCTTTTGGTTGGAGCATTTAATCCATTTACATTTGAGGTAATTACTGATATGTATTTTTAAAAATTTTAATTTATTTATTTTTGGCTGCACTGTGTCTTCGTGGCTGCGCGTGGGCTTTTTCTATTTGTGGCGAGCGAGGGCTATTCTTCGTTACAGTTGTGGGCTTCTCATTGGGGTGGCTTCTTTTGTTGTGGAGCACGGGCTCTAGGCACAAGGGCTTCAGTAGTTGTGCACATGGGCTTAGTTGCTCCGCGACATGTGGGATCTTCCCGGACCAGAACTCAAACCCGTGTCCCCTGTATTGGTAGGCAGATTCTTAACCACTGTGCCACCAGGGAAGCACTGATATGTATGTTCTTACTGCCATTTTGTTAATTGTTTTGGGTTTGTTTTCTTCCCTTCCTCTTTTGTTCTCTTCTCTTGTGATTTGATGACTATGTTTAGTGTTGTGTTTGGATTCCTTTTTATTTTTTGTGTGTATATCTATTGTAGATTTTTGGTTTGTGGTTACCATGAGGTTTTGGTACAGCAGTCTATATATATATAGAATTGTTTTAAGCTGCTGATCTCTTAATTTCAAGTGCATTTCCAATATCCAGCATTTGTGCTCTCCTCTTCACACGATTGTTTGTTTTGATATCATATTTGTGTGTGGATGATTTCCTACCTTTACGGTATGTTTGCCTTTACCAATGAGCTTTCCCATTCATAATTTTCTTGTTTCTAGTTGTGGCTTTTTCTTTTCCACCTAGAGAAGTTCCTTTAGCATTTGTTCTAAAGCTGGTTTGGTGGTGCTGAATTCTTTTAGCTTTTGTTTGTCCGTAAAGCTTTTGATTTCTCCATCAAATCTGAATGAGAGCCTTCTGGGTAGAGTATTCTTGGTTGTAGATTTTTCCTTTTCATCACTTTAAATATATCATGCCACTCCCTTCTGGCCTGCAGAGTTTCTGCTGAAAAATCAGCTGATAACCTTATGAGGATTCCCTTGTAGGTTATTTGTTGCTTTTTCCTTGCTGCTTTTATTATTCTCTCTTTATCTTTAATTTTCGTCATTTTGATTACCATGTGTCTTTGTGTGTTCCTCTTGGGGTTAATCCTGTATGGGACTCTGTGCTTCCTGGACTTGGGTGACTGTTTCCTCTCCCATGTTAGGGAATTTTTCAGCCATTATCTCTTCAAATATTTTCTCATACCCTTTCTCTCTCTCTTCTCCTTCTGGTACCCCTATAATGCAAATGTTGGCACCTTTAGTGTTGACCCAGAGGTCTCTTAAACTGTCCTCATTTCTTTTCATTCTTTTTTCTTTATTCTGTTCCATGGCAGTGATTTTCACCATCCTGTCTTCTAGCTCACTTGTCTGTTCTTCTGCGTCATTTATTCTGCTATCGATTCCTTCTAGTGTATTTTTCACTTCAGTTATTTTATTGTTCAACTCTGTTGTTTGTTCCTTAAATCTTCTAGCTCTTTGTTAAATATTTCTTGTATCTTCTCTGTCTGTGCCTCCATTATTTTTCTGAGATCTTGTATCATCTCTACTATCATTACTCTGAATTCTTTTTCAGGTTACTTTGCCTATCTCCATTTCATTTAGTTGTTCTTCTGGGGTTTTATCTTGTTCCTTCGTCTAGAACATATTCCTCTGCCATCTCATTTTGTCTAACTTTCTGTGTTTGTGGTCCCATGGACTGCAGGATTGTAGTTCCCCTTGCTTCTGGTGGCTGCCCCCTGGTGGGTGAGGCTGATCTAAGAGGCTTGTGCAGACTAACTGGTGGGAGGGACTGATACCTGCCCACTGGTGGGTGGACCTGGGTCTTGTCCATCTGGTGGGCAGGGCCATGTCAAAGGGTGTGTTTAGAGGTGGCTGTGGGTTCAGGAAGACCTTAAGCAGCCTGTCTGCTTATGGGTAGGACTGTGTTCCTGCCCTGTTAGTTGTTTGGCCTAAGGCATCCCAGCACTGGAGCCTACAGGGTGTTGGGTGGGGCCAGGTCTTGGTGTCAAAATGGCGGCCTCCTGGACAGCTTACACCAATCATTATTCCCTGGTACCTCCACCACGAGTGTGCTTGTCCCTGCACTGAGCCACAGCTGCCCCCCACTTGCCCAGGAGGCCCTCCAAGACCAGCAGGTAGGTCTGTCCCAGGTTCCTATGAAGTCACTGCTTTTTCCCCTGGGTTCCAGTGTGCACGAGACCTTGTGTGCACCCTCCAAGAGTAGTGTTTCTGTTTCCCCCCATCCTGTGGATTTCCTGTGATTAAGCACCGCTGGCCTTCAAATCCAAACATTCTGGGGACTCCTCCTCCTGATGCCAGACCGCCAGACAGGAGCCAGACATGGGACTCAGAACTCTCACTTCTGTGGGAGAACATCTGTGATATAATTTTTTTTAATAAATTTATTTTATTTTTGGCTGCATTGAGTCTTTGTTGCTGTATGTGAGCTTTCTCTAGCTGCAGAGAGCAGGGACTACTCTTTGTTGCAGTGCGTGGGCTACTCATTGCGGTGGCTTTTTCTGCAGAGCATGGGCTCTGAGAGTGCAGGCTCAGTAGTTGTGGCGCACGGGCTTAGTTGCTCCACGGCATGTGGGATCTTCCCAGACCAGGGCTCAAACCCATGTCCCCTGCATTAGCAGGTGGATTCTTAACCACTGTGCCACCAGGGAAGTCCATCTGTGATATAATTATTTTTCAGTTTATGGGTTGCCCACCTGGCAGATATGGAATTTGATTGTATCATGAATGCACCCTTCCTGCCATCTTGTTGTGGCATCTTCTTTGTCTTTGGAAGTAAAATATCTTTTTTGGCAGGTTCCAGTCCTTTTTTGTCAATGGTTGTTCAGCAGTTAGTTGTGATTTTGGGGTTTTCGTGAGGTAAGGTGAGCTCAGGTCCTTCTACACTGCAGTCTTGTCCTTGACCCCCAATAACATCTCTTAATCTTGGGCTACATCAAATCAGTACAATAGTGCTATAGTCTTTCTGATAGTTTTTCTTCACCAAGTCTCTGGAAATTTTCAAAGATCCAGCATTCCCACTCCTGGTTATTTTTCTGTGGTGCAGGAGGGCTCCTCGCTCCTAATCCCTGAATCCTCCTTCTCCACCTCCCCTCCTCTTTCTCCCTCCCTCAGTCTCTTCCAGGCATTTGTGATGCTGGCCAGGTCTGACCCAACCAGAAACGCTCCAGTTTCTTCCTTTTCTATTTCTGTGGCTTTCCCAGAGCCAGAAAATGTTTTTGCCACACAAGTTCTGCTACTCCACAGAACTCAAAACACTAGCATGTGCTGTTGTATTCCGGTGTTGCTTTCAGTGACCAAACTATTTAAACCTCAGGGACTAATAGAAGAGTTACTATATTTTTCTTATGGGCTTTTGCATTTTCAAAACTCATCCTGAATGATCTGAATATTTGGGTTTTATTGATTGGGAAAGACTATAGAATCACTCTGTGGCTTAAATTTTATCCCATCTATAAGCCTTCTATATCATCTGCCATCTGGAATCTCTGAAGTGTTCTGTGTTAACTATATTTAAGAATTAGATATATACAATGGAATATTACTCAGCCATAAAAAGAAACGAAATTGAGCTATTTGTAATGAGGTGGATAGACCTAGAGTCTGTCATACAGAGTGAAGTTAGTCAGAAAGAGAGAGACAAATACCATATGCTAACACATATATATGGAATTTATGAAAAAAAATGTCATGAAGAACCTAGGGGTAAGACAGGAATAAAGACACAGACCTACTGAAGAACGGACTTGAGGATATGGGGAGGGGGAAGGGTGAGCTGTGACAAAGCGAGAGAGAGGCATGGACATATATACACTACCAAACGTAAGGTAGATAGCTAGTGGGAAGCAGCTGCATAGCACAGGGATATCAGCTCGGTGCTTTGTGACCACCTGGAGGGGTGGGATAGGGAGGGTGGGAGGGAGGGAGATACAAGAGGGAAGAGATATGGGAACATATGTATATGTATAACTGATTCACTTTGTTATAAAGCAGAAACTAACACACCATTGTAAAGCAATCATACCCCAATAAAGATGTTAAAAAAAAAAAAAAAGATTGCCCTCAAAATATTAAGATTAGAACTACCATATGACCAAACTATTCCACTTCTGGGTATTTATCTAAAGAATACAAAAACATTAATTTGAAAAGATATATGCACCCCTGTGTTCGTTGCAGCATTATTTACAAAAAGCCAGGATATGGAAACAACCAAAATGTCCATCAATGAATGAATGGATAAAGAAGATGTGGTACACATACATAATGGAATACTATTCATCCGTAAAAAAAAGAATGAAATCCCATCATTTGTGACAACGTGGAGGGAACTTGAAGGTACTATGCTATGTAAAATAAGTCAGATGGAGAAAGACAAATACTATATGATTTCAGTCATATGTGGAAGGTGAAAAAACAAAGCAAATGAACAAACAAAAACAAACCCATAGATACAGAGATCAGATTAGTGGTTACCATGGGGGAAGGGGGTTGGGAGGTGGGTGAAATTGGTACAGGCAGTAAAGTCTGTGATGATGGATGGTAACTAGCCTTGTGGTGGTGGATCACTTTGTATTGTATACAGATGTTGAATTACAGCATTAGCTGTACACCTGGAACTTTAAAAAAAAGAATTGTACAGAGTACAACTATGTAAAAAAAGCATAGATAAAAAGCCTATGGGGGGGCTTCCCTGGTGGCACAGTGGTTGAGAGTCCGCCTGCCAATGCAGGGGACACAGGTTCATGCCCCGGTCCGGGAAGATCCCACATGCCGCAGAGCGGCTAGGCCCGTGAGCCATGGCCGCTGAGCCTGTGCGTCCGGAGCCTGTGCTCCGCAATGGGAGAGGCCACAACAGTGAGAGGCCCGCGTACCGCAAAAAAAATAAATTAAAAAAAAAAAGCCTATGGGGACATGCATCCCAATATTAATTGTGATTAATTATGGGAAAGTAGATTCTGGGCAACTTCTTCATAATTTCCCTCCAATTTTCAACTTTACTACCATTAATACGTATTAATTTATTAGTTATAAAAGTGTTTTAAAAGGATAGAAAATATAAGTTTGTATATACTATATAAATCACATGTATGTAAAAAGTAGTATGTACCTTAATAGCACTGTAAAGAAATGTACCAAAATATTAACAGTTTTGGGTAGTGGTACAATAGATGATTTTTATTCTCTTCCTTTTGCTAATCTGTATGTTCCAAGAATATATTTGTATATTCTTTATTCTTTTCATAATGGAAAATTTAATTTTCTCTTTAATAAAGTAAATAAAATTCTTCCAGGATGTACTAGGTATGGAGTTCCTTTTTCACTGACGTTCCCTGTGATGTAGAGAGTTCTTTTAATCTAAATATTCACCTTTATTTTTTTTTTCTGACTTGAGACAGCTTTCCCTAATTATGTTTTTGATCATTGGTTCTAGTCTAATTGTTCTTGCTTCTTTAATGGTTCTTGTTTTTGTATCCATTCAGCCAGTCTGTCTTTTGGCTGGAGAACTTATTCCATTTACATTTAAGGTAATTATGCATATGTGTGTTCTTATTGCCATTTTGTTAATTTTTAAATTGGTTTTCGTAGGTCTTTCTTCCCTTTCTTCTTTTGTTCTCTTCTCCTGTGATTTGATGACTATCTTTAGTGTTATGTTTGGATTCCTTTTTCTTTTTGTATGTATATCTATTATAGATTTTTGTTTTGCAGTTACCATGAGGTTTTTATATAAGTTGTTTTGAATTGCTGATCTCTTAATTTCAAATGCATTTTTAAAACCCTGCATTTGGACTTCCCTGGTGGCACAGTGGTTAGGAATCTGCCTGCCAATACAGGGGACACGAGTTTGATCCCTGGTCCAGGAAGATCCCACATGCCATGGAACAACTAAGCCCATGAACTGCAACTACCGAGCCTATGCTCTAGAGCCCGCAAGCCACAACTACTGACCCCGTGCGCCACAGCTACTGAAGCCTGCACACCTAGAGTCCGTGCTCCACAACAAGAGAAGCCACTGCAATGAGAAGCCCATGCACTGCAATGAAGAGCAGCACCCGCTTGCCACAACTAGAGAAAAAGCCCACACGCAGCAATGAAGACCCAACACAGCCAAAAATAAATAAAAATAAATAATTTTTAAAAATCAGGGTAGAAATGACAAAAAAATGGACAAAAGATAAGAGCAGAAAAAAAATCTAAAACAAAAAAACCCTGCATTTGTACTCTCCTCACCTCACAATTGCCATTTTTGATATCATATTTTACATCTAGTTGTTTTGTGTTATTTGCTTATTGTGGATACAGATGATTTTACTACTTTTGTCTTTTAATCTCCCTACTAACTTTGTGTGTGGGTGATTTCCTATCTTTAATGTATGTTTGCCTTTACTGGTGAACTTTTCATTTCATAGTTCTCTTGTTTCTAGTTGTGGCCTTTTCTTTTTCACCTAGAGAAGTTCCTTTAGCATTTGTTGTAAAGCTGGTTTGGTGGTGCTGAATTCTTTTAGCTTTTGTTTGTCTGTAAAGCTTTTGATTTCTCTGTCAAATTTGAATGAGAGCCTTGCTGGGTATTCTTGGTTGTAGGTTTTTCCTTTTCATCTCTTTAAATATATTGTGCCATTCCCTTCTGACCTGCAGAGTTTCTGCTGAAAAATCAGCTTATAGCCTTATAGAAGTTCCCTTGTGTGTTATTTGTTGCTTTTCCCTTGCTGCTTTTATTATTCTCTATTTATCTTTAATTTTTGTCATTTTGATTACCATGTATCTTAGTGTGTTCCTCTTTGGGTTAATCCTGTATGGGACTCTCTGTGCTTCCTGGACTTGGGTGACTGTTTCCTTCCCATGTAAGGGAATTTTTCAGCCATTAGCTCTTCAAATATTTTCTCATACCCTTTCTCTCTCTCTTCTCTTTCTGGTACCCCTATAACGCAAATGTTGGTGCATTTAGTGTTGTCTCAGAGGTCTCTTAAACTGTCCTCATTTCTTTTCATTCTTTTTTCTGTTCAGCAACAGTGATTTCCACCATCTGTCTTGCAGCTCACTGATCCATTCTTCTGTGTCATTTAGTCTACTATTGATTCCTTGTAGTGTATTTTTCATTTCAGTCATTGTATTCTTTATCTCTGTTTGGTTGTTCTTTATATTTTCTAACTCTTTTTTAAAAACTTCTAACTTCTTGCTCTGTGCATCCATTCTCCTTCTGAGTTCTTTGTTTATCTTTATGATCGTTACTCTGAACACTTTCTTGGATAGATTGCTTATCTCCACTTCACTTAGTTCTTCTTCTGGGGTTTTATCTTGTTCCTTTGTCTCGGCTGCCTCATTTTTGTCTAAGTTACTTTTTGTATTTTTATGTATGTGGTAGGTTAGTTATGTTTCTTGACCTTGTAGAAGTGACCTTCTGTGGAAGATATCGTATGCAGCTCAGCAGTGCACTCCCCTCTTTTCACCTAAGCTATATGTTCTAGGGGTTCCCCCAAGAGGACTGTATGGGTCCTTCTGTTGTGTTGGGCTGACTATGTGGGTGGTCTGGTAGGTTTGGTTGGCCTCTAGTCCAGTTGGCTGCTTGGATACTGCTGGCTGCTATTTAGTGGGGCCTGGCCACAAGGCCACTGGTTGCAGAACCCTAGGGGGGCCCCAGAGCTACTGCTGGCTCACTGGTGGGTGGAGTCAGGATCCCAAAGACTATGGGGCTATTGCCCACCCACTGGCAGATGAAGCCAGGTCCTGGCCAGTGCCAGCTTACTGGCAGGCAGAGCTGGTTCCTGGAATCTGGCTGCAGGGCCTAGGGATCCCAAAGCTCATTTCAGATCATTGCAGGAGGGCCAGCTCCTGAGACAGTTGGATATGGGTCCCGGAATGTTCTAAAGGTTGCGTTGGCTTGCTACTGGTCAGGGTCAGGGCCCAACTGGTCCCAGGGTAGGGTCTGGCTTGCTGTTGTTGGGCTTGGACCACAGGCTGTGTGATTGTAGCTTTCTGGCCCCTGGTGGGTGAGGCTGGTCTAGAGGCCAATGCATATTTCCTGGCAAGAAGGGCTGGTTCCTGCCACTAGTGGGTGGAGCTGGGTCCTGGCCCTCTGGTGGGCAGGGTCATGTCTAAGTGTGTGTCTGGAGGTAGCTGTGGTCTCAGGAAGTCTTTAGGCAGACTATCTGCTGATGGGTGGGACTGTGTCCCAACCAGTTAGTTGTTTGGCCTGAGGCATCCTAGCACTGGTGCCTACAGGCATTGGGTGGGGCCAGGTCTTGGTGCTAATGAGCCAAGATGGCAGCCATCTGCAGCAGTGTTCACAGATTTGGATGTTCCCTAATATGTCTGACACCAGTGTCTATGTCCCCAGGGTAAGCTACAGTTGCCCCCTGCCTCTCCCGGAGACTCTCCAAGACCAGCAGATAGGTCTGGCCCAGGCTCCTATGAGATTACCTCTTTTGACCTGGGTACTGGTGTACATGGGGCTTTGTGTGCAGCCTTTAAGAATGATGTCTCATTAAAAGGATCATACACCATGATCAAGTGGGATTTATCCCAGGGATGCAAGGATTCTTCAATACACACAAATCAATGTGATACACCACACTAACAAATTGAGGAATAAAAGCCATATGATCATCTCAATAGATGCAGAAAAAGCTTTTGACAAAATTCAAACGCTTTATGAATTCAAAAGCTTTACCCATTTATGATAAAAACTCTTCAGAAAATGGGCATAGAGGGAACCTACCTCAACATAATAAAGGTCATATATGGCAAACCCACAGCAAACATCATACTCAGTGATGAAAAACTGAAAGCATTTCCACTAAGATCAGGAAGAAGACAAGGATGTCCACTCTCACCACTCTTATTCAATGTAGTTTTGGAAGTCCTAGCCACAGCAATCAGAGAAGAAAAACAAGTGAAAGGAATCCAAATTGGAAAAGAAGAAGTAAAACTGTCACTGTTTGCAGATGATATGATGCCACCAGAAAACTACTAGAACTAATCAGTGAATTTGGTAAGGTTGCAGGATACAAAATTAATGCACAGAAATTTCTGGCATTCCTATACACCAACAACGAAAAATCAAAAAGAGAAATTAAGGAAACACTCCCATTTACCATTGCAACAAAAAGAATAAAATACCTAGGAATAAACCTGCCTAAGGAGACGAAAGACTTGTACTCAGAAAACTATAAAACACTGATGAAAGAAATCAAAGATGACATAAACAGATAGAGAATATATCATGTTCTTGGATTGGAAGAAACAATATTGTGAGAATGACTATACTACCCAAAGCAATCTACAGATTCAATGCAATCCCTATCAAACTACCAATGGCATTCTTCACAGAATTAGAACAAAAAATTTTACAATTTGTATGGAAACACAAAAGACCCTGAATAGCCAAAGTAATCTTGAGAAAGAAAAACGGAGCTGGAGGAAACAGGCTCCCCAACTTCAAACTATACCAAAAAGTTACAGTAATCAAGACAGTATAGTACTGGCACAAAAACAGAAATATAGATCCATGGTACAGGATAGAATGCCCAGAGATAAACCCATGCACATATGGGCACCTAATTTATGACAAAGGAGGCAAGAACATACAATGGAGAAAAGACACCCTCTTCAATATGTGGTGCTGGGAAAACTGGACAGCTGTATGTAAAAGAATGAAATTAGAACATTCCGTAACACCATACACAGAAATAAACTCCAAATGGATTAAAGACTTACATGGAAGACCAGACACTATAAAACTCTTAGAGGAAAACATAGGGAAAACACCCTTTGACATAAACCACAGCAAGATCTTTTTTGACCTACCTCCTAGAGTAACGGAAATAAAAAGAAACATAAGAAAATGAGACTTAGTTATACGTAAATGCTTTTGCACAGCAAAGGAAACCATAAACAAGACAAAAAGACAACCCTCAGAATGGAAGAAAATATTTGCAAATGAAACAACAGACAAGGGTTTAATCTCCAAAATATACAAACAGCTCATGGAGCTCAATATCAAAAACAAAACAAACGATCCAGTTAAAAAATGGGTGGAAGACCTAAATAGACATTTCACCAAGGAAGACCAAGAGACACATGAAAAGATGCTCAACATCACTAATGGAGAAATGCATATCAAAACTACAATGAGGTATCACCTCACGCTGGTCAGAATGGCCATTATCAAAAAATCTAGAAACAATAAATGCTGGAAAGGGTGTGGTGAAAAATGAACCCTCCTGCACTGTCCGTGGGAATGTAAATTGATATAACCACTATGGAAAACAGTATGGAGTTTCCTTAAAAAACTAAAAATAGAACTACCATATGACCCAGCAATCCCACTACTGGACATATACCCTAAGAAAACCATAATTCAAAAAGAGACATGTACCACAATGTTCTTTGCAGCACTATTTACAATAGCAAGGACATAGAACCAACCTAAATGTCCATTGACAGACAAATGGATAAAGAAGATGTGGCACATGTATACAATGGAATATTACTCAGCCATAAAAAGAAATGAAATTGAGTTATTTGTAGTGAGGTGGATGGACCTAGAGTCTGTCATACAGAGTGAAGTAAGTCAGAAAGAGAAAAACAAATACCATATGCTAATGCATATATATGGATTCTGAAAAAAAAATAGTACTGATGAACCTAGTTGCAGGGCAAGAATAGAAAGGTAGACATAGAAAATAGACTTGAGGACATGGGGTGGGAGGGAGTAGCTGGGGTGAAGAGAGAGTAGCATCGACATATATACACTACCGAATGTAAAATAGTTGGCTGGTGGGAAGCAGCAGCACAGCACAGGGAGATCAGCTGGGTGCCTTGCAGTGACCTAGAGAGGTGAGATAGGGAGGGTGGGAGGGAGTCTCAAGAGGGAGGGGATATGGGAACATGTGTATGCATATGGCTGATTCACTTTGTTGTGCAACAGAAACTAACACAGTATTTTGAAGCAATTATACTCCTATAAAGATCTATTAAAGAAAGGAAAAAAGAAAAAAAAGAATGAAGTCTCTATTTCCCACAGTCCTGTGGGGCTCCTGCAATTTAGCCTCACTGGCCTTCAAAACAAAATGTTTTGGGGGCTTTTCTTCATGGTGCTGGACCACGAGGCTGGGGAGACTGACATGGGTCTCAGAACTCTCACTCGTGTGGAAGAACCTCTGCAATATAATTATTCTCCTGTTTGTGGGTCACCCCTCAGGGATATGTGATTTTATCACAGTTCTACCCCTCCTGCCTGTCTCATTGTGGTTCCTTCTTTATGTCTGTAGTTGCAGAAGATTTTTTCTGGTAGATTCTAGTCATTTTCATCAATGATTGTTCTGCAGATAGTTGTGATTTTGGTGTCCCTGTGAGCTCAGTGTCTTTCTACTCCACCATCTTCACTGCTTTCCCAAATTTCCTCAGTTTTTGTTTGTCTGAGGAAATATTTATTTCTCCTTCACTTTTGAAGGATGATTTCTCTGAATATAAAATTATGTATTGACAATTTCTTTCAACACCTTGAATGTTTCAGTCTTAATTTCTTTTTGCTTGAATGGTTTCTGATGAGAAGTTTGCTCTAATCTTTGTTCTATAGTGAGGTGTTCCTTTCCCCTGGAGACTATGCTACTGTTAGGGATAATAAGAGTCTGGATAGGTCTGAAGATGCCTACTCTTTTCTTCTCCCATCCAGGCTAGACAAGGATCTTCCTCAGATTATCCCTGTGGGAACCTGGTGAGGTTCCTGGAGTGACAGTCCATATAATCATGGTCCACACTTCCCCTGCCCATGGCTGAGGGGGCCAGCAGAGTGTCTCACTCTCACACAAGTCTGCACTCAGATTACTCTAGTTCATCAAACTGATAATTTAAGTGCTTCTACCAGCTCACTGATTCTAATGGCTTTTACTCCCGGAAAGCAAATCTTGGGATGCATCTCTCTCTCCAGAGTTCAGTATAGTGGCTTGTCATGTGACCTCAGTTATCTGATGGTTCCAAGAAGAGTCAATTATGTTCCCTTTGTCCAGCTTTTTCCTGTATAGATGGGTTTGATGACTTCTAGGCTCTTTACAGGTTGGAGCTTGGTGTTCGTTTGTTTGTTTCTTAAAGTTGCTTGAACAGGGACTAATTGCTTACTATAAGAACTTTGTGTGTATGCTTCTCAGACTGAAACCCCAGTGGATGTGAGTTAAAATCCAAGCCCTAACCCCAGTTTGTTCAGCCACGGATTCTCTCTTCTTCCTTCTCTCATGTAAGGTGAGAGTTGGATTAAACCAGGGCTGAGGTTTTGCCGTGTGAGAGAGGGGCAGAGAGTTGATGGTGTATGCAAGGGAGCAAGTGTAATGGCAAATCATAAAATCCATGCTTGGTAAGTAAATAGGAGAGTGAGGGTTGGTGAAAAAGCAATAGAACCTGTTGTAGGTCCTGGTTTCACTTATGTAGTTATTTCTCTTCTCAGAAATTATTAATGACTTCTTTATTTAATAATTTCAATTGAAATGAACAACTATTTTGGGACCATCACTAGGCAGAGCACTGTGTTAGTTGATGTGGCACAAAAAATATATGTGTGCCATCCAGGGGAAGTAGACATGTAACTCAAGGAGAATTGATTTGGGAATGAATCTAGACTCTTCAGTTGACCATTCAAAAGTCTCCACAATGGGATGATAAGCCATTTTTTGGTTTTATCACCCCCACTTCCCTGAACAATTCTAGTGTGAGTCCATCATTATTCCTTGAACTTGCTTTCCCTTTCTTCCTCCTCTGCACCTTTGTAATAGGGACAGGGCAGGTGTGTAGCCTTTGGCAGGCGGCCATTACCACTACCATTACCAGGCAGCTGTTACCTGGAGACTGTTAGAGCAAGACTGCTAGCCCAGCGGTTGGAGGTTCCATCTGGCCAAAGTTCAGGCCGGTCGTGGTTGTCTGGCAGAGAGTGAGGTATGAAGCAGATCCTGGCCTTCTCCCCAGGGCTCTCCAGGCCCTCCGGCCTTGGACTGGCGGGTGAACTGGGGGGCCCAGGGAACAGGCTGGGGGCTGTGTCCTGTAGGGCTCCAGAGCCCTTGCCAAGGCTGTCCACTGGCCAGGCCCAGGCCTTGAGGCAGCAGTGAACCTCTCCCCCATCCCTGACTCTGTGACCTAAAGGCAGCTGCAGTCTGCATGGGACGCAGTCTGCGGGACCTGGCCCCTGCTGTTTGGGCAACTGGAGGAGCCTAAGGGCCAGTTGGGTCCTGGGCACCTGGTTCCCTCAGTGATGATGGCTGGTCAGGGTCTGGGGACCTGACCCTGAGGGCATCACCAGCTGAGATCCGCTTCTTCAGCTGGGCCTGGGCACTGGCAGGAGGAACCAGACTGGGTGCCGGATGAATGCTCCTAAGCAGGGTAATTGACCCCCACAGGGACCCCCTCCTCTCAGCCAGGACCTGGACCTTGGAGGGTGAAACCTGTGCCTTGGGACCTTGCCGTATCTTGTCAGAACAGAGAATAACATTTGTTTGGTGGGGATTAACAGGAACATCATTACCTGACTGTGACCTGACCTCAAGAACAAAGAATCTGACACCAAGAATTATGCAACAACTAACCTCGCCCCTCCCTCACCTTTCCTATAAAAGGGCTTTGCTGAAATATTTCAGGGAGTTTGGCTTTTTTAAAAATTTATTTATTTTCTTTTATTTTGCGGTACGCGGGCCTCTCACTGTTGTGGCTTCTCTCGCTGTGGAGCACAGACTCCGGACGCGCAGGCTTAGCGGCCGTGGCTCACGGGCCCAGCCGCTCCGCGGCATGTGGGATCTTCCCGGACCGGGGCACGAACCCGTGTCCGCTGCATCGGCAGGGGGACTCTCAACCACTGTGCCCCCAGGGAAGCCCGAGTTTGGCATTTTTAAGGCATGAATCACCCATCTTTTGCGTGGCCCTTCAATAAACCTTTCTCTGTTTCGAATTCCGATGTTTTGGTATTGTTTGGCCTCACTGTGCGTCAAGCAGAGGACTTGCGTTCAGTAACACATTAGCATGCTGGTGATATTCTCCCTGGAATGCCTACCTGTGTGCCTTCCCCCAGTAAAACTCACATGCCATCCTGAGTTCAAATGACGATTCCAAGAAACTTTTCTGATTTCTTTAGCAGGAAGTTGTCCCCTCTCCTCTGAACTGTTCATACAGCATCTGTCACACCCATAAACTTGTCTCACCTTTTCCAGCAGACAACATGGATATTCTCCTATCTGTGAGAAAGTGTGCCTGCTCTCAGTATAAAGCAGTAAGCCTTTAAGGAAAAGAGGAAAAACAAGCTTACAACCAAATGGTTAAAATCAGCCACTGCCTTGGGTTTTCTTGTTGTCATGGACACTGTATTTTCTATCGTTGGTAACTCTGGTATCTATGGTGACCCCCACACTTAGAGCTAGAACCTAAGAAAGGCTAGAGATGGGATTGGAGGTGGCTCACTTCATATTTCAATGAAGAGAGGAAGGCAGGTATAGGGAAACATAAATTGGGAAAAGAATAAAAATAAATGTGTGGTTTTCCAATGACTTTCCTCTTGCAACAAATACATTTTAAGTTGGGTTAAATCTTGTTTTATATCTATTCCATTTATTCTCTTGCAATATAACTCCCTTCACCTTGTGACTCCCCCCCTCATCACCTTACAATCCATGGTAGCTCTTAAAATAATTGATTGACTATGAAAGGTAGGGAAAAGTAATCTCGGCAAAAAATAGATATTTCAAGGGATATGTACTACGTGTGGTATATATAGGACAACACTGAAGATGAGATTGAGGGTAAGCTCTCTGATCCCCCTTCTAATAAGTGGATGACACCCAGATGGAACCCTCTAACTCAAGTGATGAGACATGGAGGCAAGGGTGTTAGGGACAAATGAGAGGCTTTCAACACATGAGCTACCTTTTGCTCAGCACTGGCTTTAGCCAACATAAAGCAGCAGACTTAGGAAAGGTAGGGTATAGCCCCAGCTGGCATCTGGAATAGTCCACTACCTGGAGTTAGCCAAATTGTGATAGTCTCCACACAAGACCACTTTCATTTCTGACATCAACTGTAAATTTGTGTGTTCTCCCAAACCACCCTCAGGTTTGATAATTCATTAGACTCATAGAGCTCACCAAAAATTATTTTACTCATGATTAGGGTTTATTACAGGGAAAGGATACAGATTAAAATCAGCAAAGGAAGGAAACACATAGGTCAGAGTCTGAGAGGTTCCACAGGTGAAGCTTCTGTTGTCCTCTTCCCATGGAGTCATGTTACCCTCTCCGTATTGATGTAGGACAATACAAAGTATTGCTAATCACAGAAGATCACCAGAGCCCAGAGTCCAGAGTTTTTATTGGGACTTCATTAAGAAAGCAGAATTGATGGATTGACTGCCTACTTGGTTGAACTCAGTCTCCAGGTCAACTGATACCATATTGCCCCAAAGCACTCACTCCAAATCACATGGTTGTTCTTATGGCATGGCCATCCCCTACCCTAAAACTCTTGTGTGTGCCAAGCCCCACTTTCAGATTCAATGTGGTCAGCCCCTGCCTTAAACAAAGACACTTCTATTAAATATGGCAAAGATTACCCCCCAAAAGCCAAGGCATAGGCCAGACTTCATTTTGCAGAAGGCCAAATTCTTTGCTACACAGCCACACAGCAAATTAGAAACAGTGAGTTAATTCACAGGATGATAGTTTTGCCCAACAGAGAAAAACAGAGATAAAATTCCCTTGGTGGGAGAGCATGGTTCTGCTTTACTTTTCTTTCTTGCCAGGGTTGCTGAATTGTAAAACTGGAAATGCAAGTTTATATCAATTGGCCTTCTAGCCTAAGAACTGAGTGAGTTAAAGATACTAATAGCAAAGAGGCCTATAGTGAAGGCAAAATGTTTTCCTTATCCACAATCCAAACACTAAGATTAGACTGATTATTCTTTGTTTAAAAATTAGTGAAAAGAAACAAACTAATGTGGCAGCTAAGAAAATATTTTATGACTAAGAGATGGAGAATCAAGATAAAAAGTGCAGAGTTCTTTGGGAAAATATCTAATTCAAGAAGGAAGAGCATGTTCCAGAAAACACCTGCAATGCGTTCTCAATATAATTAAGGTATGTACTCAAAGTAAGAGGTGAATGAAGTGTGATAATATAGCAGAGGTGATGAGGTAGGTGGCTGATGAGCAATCATAAATGGGGGTTAAAAGAAAAGGAAGAGTTTAGTTACAGAATTTAAATCTTCAAAAGATCAGTAGATCAAACCTGTATAAAATCAAATCAGTGATAGGAAGAGAAAATTGAGAAGTTTCCCAGAATATAGAGGAAAAGATGTAAGATGAAAAAGATGGGAGAAAAAATAGTAGACACTGAGGAGGGAGGAAGGAGCCCCAGCATCAGATAATTGGTGATTGTGAAGATTAGATGCAAAGCACAGACACATCAGGGGATAAAAAGAAGAAACTTTTCTTGATCTGAAGAAAAAACCTAGCAGAAGAAAAAAATAATTTTTAAGATTATATGTCTACTCTCCAAGATGGCCCCTAAAGATCTCTGCCTGCTGGTATTCACATCGAGTTAGGGTAGGTCTGTGTGACCAATGAAACACGGCAGAAGTGATAGTCTGTCGCTTCCAAGATTAGTTGTTTTTTTTTTTTTGCGGTACGCGGGCCTCTCACTGTTGTGGCCTCTCCCGTTGCGGAGCGCAGGCTCCGGACGCGCAGGCCCAGCGGCCATGGCTCACGGGCCCAGCCGCTCCACGGCATGTGGGATCTTCCCGGACTGGGGCACGAACCTGTGTCCCCTGCATCGGCAGGCGGACTCTCAACCACTGCGCCACCAGGGAAGCCCCCCAAGATTAGTTTATAAAGACACTGTAGCTCTGTCTTGGCAGTTCTTTCTGTTGGATCACTCTCTGCTGAGGAATCAAGATACCATGTCATGTGCAGCTTTATGGGGAGGCCCATAAGGGGAGGAACTGAGGCCCTCCTACCAGCAGCCATGTGATGACCCTCCTGCTCTAGCCAGTCTTCAGGTGACTACAGCCCCCAACAACATCTGGACTGCAACCTCAAGAGAGATACTGTGATAGACCCATCCAGCTAAGCTCTTCCCAGATTCTTGGAGAGAAAATGTTTTTTGTTTTAAGCTGCTAAATTTTGGGGGTAATTTGTTGTGGAGCAATAGGTAAATAATGCAACCAGCCATAAAGTAGAGGTGGGAGATTGAAGGGAGTTTAGGAGATAACTGGAAAGAGAGAGAAAATCCAAGTGATTAGAACATATCTAAATGTTAATGGGAAATTTCAGTAGACAAGGAGAAAGCGTGGGGATACTGTATGGAGAAGCGGATGTGTAATAGAATAAGGTTCCTGAGATGGAGGGTGGGGTGGGATGCAGGGGGCTGGTATAGGGATTGACTTTCAATAAAAGCAGGAGCATTTTTAAGGTACTCACACTCAAATGCTCATTTGCCTGCCCACTTAGGCATTTGAGTTTGAGATCCTATGAGAGAGGCAAAACTCTAACAAGCTTAATTGAGAAAATACAAACATATAACGTTAATAACAAAAAAGGGAATATTATGGGAAATATGAATGAGATTAAAACCGTTGTAAGCAAAATGATATACCATTCTAAACTGAATTCAGGTGAGGTTTTCTCCTAAGACAGTTATTAATTATTAATTGCCAGAATTGTTTCATAGAATAGAAAAGTCAGAATAATAAACATGAGAGAAATGGAAACAGCTGCCAGAGAATCACATCAAGAAAGGTGTTGGACATGTATGATTTCACAGATTATTTCATTTAAACTCTAAAGTTGTGTTGTCCAGTACAATAAGCGACAAGTCCCATGTAACTATTTAAATTTAAATTAACCATTTAAAATTAAATACAATTTAAAATTCAGTTTCTCAGTTGCACTAGTCTCTTTTCAAGTGCTAAATAGCCAAATGTGGCTAGTGACTGCCATATTGGACAGCACTGATAGAGAACATTTCCATCATCGCAAAAAGTTTTATGGGCCAGTGTTGCTCTAAAGGAATAGATAATTTTTGTCTGATAATTTTTGTTTCCAGGCACATAAAGAGGCCATGAGTCTTCCAATTTATTTTGTGAAACTATAATAACTTTGATGCCAAACACTGCCAAGATGACATCACAAAAGTTAGAAATCCATCTTGTATATGAATAGATGTAGACATTCTGAATAAACCTCTGGTACTTCAAATCTAGGTACTCATTCAGGAATAATCCAACACTGACATTCTGGAAGTATAGTACAAGGATTTTATAATAATAGGAAATTCATTAATATAATTTAACACATCAGTAGAGAAAAGGAGAAAAACATATTTGTCTTTACAAATACAAAACAAGTATTCGATAAAAATTAAATAGTCATTCCTAAATAAACTGAGACAAGAAAGAACTTTGTTCAGTGTGCTAATGCATAACCTTCTCAGACATCAACATCTTCCCAAACCTCATCCCAAATAGCCCAACCTATATTTAATGATAAAATACCACAGGCATTCCAATTACAATAAAGAATAAGACAAAACCAAGTCTGCTCTCATTTCTATAATTTAATATTGCTCTAGAAGTTTCAGTATATAATAATAAAAGAGTAAGAGGTATAAATAAAGGAAAGGAAGAGAGAACTTTTATCATAAATTTTTAAGACAATGTGGATATTTACCTAGGAAAGTCCAAGAGAATCAATTACAAAATAATATGAAAGTTCAGTGTGATAGTTAATTTTATGTGTCAACTTGAGTCAACTCAGGGATGCCCAGGGAACTGATCAAACATTCATTCTGGGTGTGTCTGTGAGGGTGTTTCTGGAAGAGATTAGCATTTGATTCAGTAGACTGAGTAAAGAGATTTGCCCTCATCAATGTGGGGGCATTATCTAATCTGTTGGGGGCCCCAGCCAGACAAAAAGGCAAAGGAAGAGTGAATTCTTTCTCTGCTCTTGAGTTGAGAATTTCAACCTCTCTTGCTATCAGAGCTTCTGGTTCTTGGGTCTTTGGACCCTGGGACTTAACCTCAGGCTGGATCTCCAGACTCCCAACTAGGGCTGATTGCACTGTTGGCTTTCTTTGTTCTCCAGCTTACACATGGCAGACTGTGGGACTGCTTTGGCCTCCCTAACTGTGTTAGCCAATTCCTATAATTAAATTTCCTCTTATATATCTCTCTATAAATCCTATTGATTCTGTTTCTCTGGGAACCCCTGATTTATACATTCAGTAAGGCATGAGAAAGGTAAGCTGGCCCCTGACAGCCAAGTACTGACCTCACAGCCAGGCCGTGGTGTTTTCCCATTGAACAGAGATTATTATTTCATTCAGACAAGGCCACTCTGTGACCCTGATGGATCAAGACAAAACCTAAATCTCTCCATAATCATGTATGAACCCAGACAAAAACATGAACATTGTCTAAAACATGAAAATAACCAACAGCCTCCATCCAGGCTAAGAGACATGACTCTGCTTATTTACCTCAGTTCATTCCTCCTGCCTTCTAGACAAGAATGATTCAGATACCTAATCACAGAATTGTCTCTGTTTCATGACAGTATCCAATCCAGAGCAAAGCCCTGCTTCCTGAGCCCTCCCCCAAATCACCTCACATAAGTCCCAATCCTGTCAGTCCTTTATAACATCCTCCTACTGAGATACCCATGGTTCCCTTTGCTGTGCGTTTTCCCTTGTTTTAATGAACAACAAACCCAATTTGTTTAACTACAGGTATGTTCCTGGAGGTCTTCAGCTGATGGACATAGGCAAGTGACTATTAAAAAACACAGGTACATATAGTTACACAAGATGTTATCATTGGGATATCTCTGTATTATTTCCTACAACTGCATGTGAATTTACAATTATCTAAAAGAATAATAATAAAAAAAATGTACAACAATAACAACAGTTAACAGCATCAACAACCATAAATCTTCCTATATCCTCCAATAAGCAATAAGGAAAACACAATGGAAAAAGCACACACACAGAAGTTTATGCATTTTTTAAAGTCCTGAAGGGAAATACAACTAAATATTAACTATGGTTACCTCCTAGTTTGTAGAATGTGGAGTGATTTTCTTTCTTTAATTGACCTATTCTCCATACTTTCAATGATGAACATACAGCATTTTAACAGCCAGGTTGTTATTTTCTGAAAGGAGTGACTAACAGGAGATAGTTGAAATTCTAAAATGAGATCACTGTGTTTGGAAATCATAAGGGTATAGAAAATAGGCTGCAGAACTGAAAGAATCCTCCAGATTTTCAGTGTTTTCCAGCTCACAGGGAGCTCATGCCTGCTCCCAAATGGGATGGAACAGGGGAGGTGGCAGATGAGGGCACAAGTAAAGCTGATGTCCGAGATGCGACAACTCTTCCCACTTGTTCTGACAACACAGATGCTCCTTTCTGCTTCTGGGCCAGCAAAAGCATCACATGGCATGTTCAGGCCTCTTAGATCCTGGCCTTAAGTGTGGCCATTGACAATGTTGAATTTTACCCAAGTCCTATATTCCTGGAAAACTGTGATGATTAAGAAATTCTCCTACCCCTTTGTGTTTGGGAAACAAAAGGTGCTTACTGCAAAGAACCACCCTTCCCCATAAAATTTAGACAGGACTCACAGATGCCTCCCTTCCACCCTGTTTACCTAAAGGCCCCTCTAATTTTCCATTCTTTGCCTCACAAACAATTGGCTAAACTGCTTGTTCCCACTAATTGGAACAAAATGCTTGTTTACCAAACTCTAGTTAAGATTCTCTCCTTTCCCCAGGTGCTTGATCTTTGGTCCACCCTCAGCCTGAGCTAAGATACAGCCCATCCTCAACAGCCCCTCCTGTGTATAGGCTGGCATGAGGGTAAAATATTCTCTAACCTACAATCTAGCCACTCCCCTTCACCCCTTGTCCCCTCATGGTTCTTTCTCGCTTGTTTACTCCTCCCTGTAAAAGAAAACTTCTTTTTGCCTAAACCCTGGGACACTTGCAGACTTTATGGTCAAAGTTAATCCCTACTGCAATAGTCCCTTCCCTTCCTTTACAATAAACATGTTGCATAAGATCTCTCCTTACTAAGTACAGATTCCTTTTTTACTTAACTCCATATAAATACGAAAGAAAATAATACAAAAGTGAAACACCAAATTCCACTTAGGTGTAAGGATGGGAGTCAATATGAACATCCACTCACAGGAAGAAGTTCCAGAACCCAAACTTTAGTTGAAAATAAGGCACCTACATGGATGGAACCAATAACAGCAACAACCCAGGGTGGAGAGATGTAGGAATGTGGTATGAAAAGTGCCACATTGCAAGCCAAAGAGAAAAGGGTGTCAGCTCCAAAACCTGACTGTAAGTATTGCTGGGAAATATTATAAAGCATGCAGAATAAAAAGATGATCCATTCTATATAAGCTTAAATCTAGAGAAACAGTGTTCTAAGAGACAAGCTTTGTTGTTGCAAAATCTGTGTAGGATTTTCTTGGTTTGCCAGTTTTCCTGAGAGAATATTTTTTGCATGTGGTTTTTTTTCCAACGCCACATTTTCAAGCTCATGTTGTTCTGGTGAACAAAAACAAGAGTCTGATTTGGTTTGACACTTGATGCAGAGCAGAATGTCAGCTCTCTGAAAAAAATGATGTTCCACCTGTAGGAGGATTATTAAAAGGCATAAAACTTTATATCCATTAAGCAAAAACAGGCTGATAGTTATGCTTATTAAGGGTAATTATAGCATTTAACCTTGAGGGCATGAATTGGTCAAGTGGGTAATTTAATCTGGCAGACATCAAAATTATGTTTAAATAGTACAGAAAGGAGACAAAGCATGCAAAGATGGTTGTGGGATGAGCTCAAAAACTTTTTGAACACCTTTCCAAGTCTTGCAACTATTTCCTTTTATTTCTTATTTCTCTCCCTACTTTGAGTCAGTTTCATCTGTAGATTGTGGCTTTTGGGAAAATTAGGGACTGTTCTCACTCAAGTGCGATTATAATCACTTCAGTTTATTGTCATCCACTGAATATCTGAACTCCATAGCCACTCAGATTTAGTTGGTCTTCCTATGAATTAGCAAAGTGGGGAGGAATTGAGTGACTGAAAGTTAATTCCTTGGTTTCTGTTTGGGTTATAGAGCTCAGTGTTTCTGAAAAATTGATCAAATAAAGGACATGGTACTCATCTGAGTAGTCCTAATATTTTCTTCGAGAAACAAGCTATAAGACATTACAGCAGCTGGGCCTCATTTTTCTCATACGTAACACAGGAATTTGCATTAGATATTTTTTTTGAGAGAGAATCTCTAAGTAACAATGGGGAAACTTGAGCCGCAGTCAACACATACTAATGGAAATTAGACTCAGCCATGATCCACCTCTTTCCTTCTGGTTTTAGTTTAGTTAATATCTACCCATATTTCTGATCTTGGCTTGTGTCATTTTCTCAGGTTTGCAATTTTTCATACAGTCATAGGTTTATTTCATTAATATCTGGATTCTCCACTAGGCTTTGAGCCCCACAAAAGTAAGGATATTGCTGTTTTTTGTTTCCCTTACCTACCCTCTTACTAGCACAATACTTGACCTATAGTAGGTTCTCAATAAATATTTGTTAAATGCTGAGTGAATGAGAAGACAATGGATCCCTAGGGTGAAATTGTTAAAGGAGGTCCCTCTTGGTACAAACACAGGAGCAATTAGGCTGGATAACCTGTCACTAGGTTTTTTGGTTATTCCCACTCAATGTGTATAGTAAGAAGGTCTTTTCTTCAGCCCTGTCCTACACTCCTCATCCCTCACCCTTCAAGGCCATCAACCCATTTGTCTACTCACTGACATCGGGATAACTCTGGTGAGGTCACATGATCTTAACCCAGAATCTATAAGCTTTAGGACATCTCCAACTCTGAGAACAAACAAACATTCACCAGTATTTCCAGGAATTCAGATGCTATTTTCTTTTCTCTCCTCAACTTATTATTATTAAAAACTTCAAGTCTGCAGAAAAGTTGAAGGAATAGTGCTAAGAATACCTTCAGCTAGATTCACTAATTATAAAAATTTTGCTGATTTGTTTATACTTCTTTTTATATATGTATGTTTCTTTTGCTGAACCAATTGAAAATAAGTTATAAACATCAGGATATTTTATCCCTAAATACTTAACATGTATCTTCTGAGAACAAAAAACATTCTCCTACGTAACTATAATACTGTCACAGCTAAGACATTTAATATTGATACAAAAGTCTAACACACATGAATATTTAAATTTCTCCAGTTGTCCCAACAATGTCTTTTTTTTTTTCAAGTCTAAAACCTAATAAAGGATGATGCATTGTATTCAGTTGTCATGTTTACTCATTCTCCCTCAATCTAGAACAGGTCCTCCCTTGTTGGTTTGGCCTTTGTTAAAGACTTGAACATTTTTGGAGGGTCTAGGCTGTCCGTTTCATGAAATGTCCAAGCCTGTATTGATTATTACGTTGGAAGTTGAAAAACAGCAATTTTCCCAATTCTGCCATTCCTTCTATATTATTTAGCTGGTAAGAATTGCTTTTCTTAGCACCTTCTGCATTCACCTCCTCCTCTGTCATCTTTTTAATCTTCTTTTGATGGTTGCTATGGTTTCTTTTTTAATTCAATAAAAACATATTACTGCCCTCATTCATTTATTGTTGATGCACAAATTGTCCCAAATTTGCCTGGTAGGAGCCTCTTCAAACCAGATCCCATGTTCTTTTGATAGGACACTATTTATATCAGGTCCTGGGTTTCTGGAGCAAGATGCTCCAAGATCACCTTGATCTTGCCCTCCCCCAGTCCTGCAATTGGGCCTTTTCTCCATGCACCCATGGTTCCTTTTAGTGGAGAATGGCATTTAGAAACCAAGATCTGTATGTTAGGTGTGCTCCTGGGCCTGTATTTGTTTTGCTATAGAATGTGTATAATATATATGACAAGATCAGTCGTGTTCAGGGTGGTATGGCTGTAGACAAATGTGTATGATATATCCAAAACACAATTTGTTATGAATCATTTATAAGACTGAACATGTTACATACATTTATATTTTGTATTCCAACTTGAACTCCTATTTCATGGTTATGCATATTGTTTTAGGGAATTTAGACATCATCATTATGTGTTGGGTAGATCTGAGAATGGCCAAGTTTCCTGGTTCTAATCTGATTTTGGGGACAGGACTCAGGGGATGGGAATGCTTAGAGAAGCATCCTGTTTTCATACTCAGCACACAGAGCAGGAATCTGGCTTCTGCCCAGCTTTGCCTGCCTCAGCCAGAGCCAGGGACTTGCCATCACCCACAGAAGAGCCCTGTGCCTTTGGAGTCTCATCCATAAATGGAACTCACTATTCCTACCCTCCACCCCCACACTCTTATACCCAGAGCAATAGGGAGATGATGCCACTTAATTCTCTGAGCTCTCCAGGGGGAAGTACTCTTATCAGAGTATAACTGAAATCAACTCAAGGGACAAACACTCTGGTGGGTGCTGGCAGGGAGAGAAAGAGAGAGAGAGATCAATCTTGGGTTGAACTGCCATCAGAATTGGGGCTTTTTCTTCTTTTTTGATTTCCCTTTTTGACCACTTTTCCTTGTGCCCGCTTCCCTCCCTCCCCAGGTCTCATCCTGTGAAGTGATCATTATAGGAGAGTAAAGTAAAAGTAAAGAGGTGAGTAGGCAGGGACTTGTATTCCAGGACTGGAGTTCATGTGTCAACACATTGCAGTTTGGAGTACAGTGTACCCATTTTTTCTCTGAGCCCAAGAAGCAAGCTGAACTCTAATCTCTGCAGTGACATGCTAGGTTGCCTACTGTCTTAGTTCATTTTTGCCACTGTGATACTGTGTAGCAACCCTCCCCACAACTCAGTGGCTTGACACAACAGTCATTTACTTCTCACCCCTGGGTCTGAGGGTCAATTGAAATTTGGCTGGTGAAGGTGGAATCCAGGTTCTGGGCGAAGATCGGGTCCAGGTCTGCTCCATGTTTCCTGTACGCTTTGGACTTGTTACCTAGTGTGTGTTCTTCTCAAGGTGAAGGTCAAAGATCCCAGGTGGCCAAGCAGAAATACACAAGGCCTTCAAGGCCCAGGCTTGGAGCTGGCACTCTGTCATATCTGTCTGCACTTCATGCAGAAGCCATGTTAGATGGCCAAGTCCAAGATCAATGGGGTGACGAAGTATGTGCCTCCTATGGTGGGAAGGAGTAGGAGTGACTATTTGCTAAACAATCATTCAAGCTCTCACGACCACCAAAAGTTGCTGGCATTCCCTCCATAACTATTACTTTCCATTTGTAACATAGAGGAACATCACCGGTTTAATTCTAAAGGACTCAGTGGAGCAATTGTCAGTCAGTGATACAATATGTGTAACGGAGAAGTCAGTGTGGGCATCTATAATCAGGAAAATGCCATTTTAAAGCTTTTTTCTTTGCTAGTTCTGTTCAAACCTGAACTCTGAAGGATGGGGAGGAGGGAATTTTTGCATCTGAAATTGATAGCTCCTTGCCCAAAGATGAAGGGTGGATGGGGTCTTCAGGGCTCCCAGGAAGATGCCTCTCCCATAGAGAGCATTGAAAACAAGCTATTCTCCTCCTCCTCCTTTAAAAGTACCTGGGAAGGATTCCCCAGGAACTTGGGGAGAGAAAGGGGCTTGGGGCTTCAGTTCTTATTACAGAAAGATGCTTTTTGTCTCAAGGTTGGAGGGAGAAGCAGATGCCTGTACCACTTCTAAACCAACTCAAACATCTTGAAAGAACCACAATTCTTTGGAGAGAGAGAGGAAAGGTGGGGAGGAGGGAGGGGTGGAGGGGGGAGGGAGAGAGCGAGAGACAGAAAAAGAGAGAGAGGTGAGAGGAAAGGAAGAGGGGATGCATGGGATGATGTGCTGGAAGCAGATGTTCCGGCTTGTGGGAGTTGATTATTAAATTTGCAGAAATTTGCAAGCCAGTTGATGTCCTGAATTAAGCCATGGTGGGAATATTTATACTATGGGGATTTGCAACTGCTACAAATCAGGGCTTTCCTTCCTGAAGAGTAGATTTTTAACTATTTATGAGCACATCACTACCTGCATGGAGTATAATGTTCTACCTTAACTACTGGGGGCAGTTAGGTAGAATGAATTATTTGCCCCCCCGCCCACCACTGCTGTGAGTTCAATACCACATGGGATCAGCGGCATTGCTTGTAAGACTGGGTTAGAATATGTGGCAGGCCCTATACATGGCCTGAATTCCCACCTCTGAATTTCCAGGTAGAGGAGCTAGAGAATGCACACCCTACTACGCTTTCCTGGTATGCTGGGGGAGTCTGGAGGCACAGGGACTAGTCTTTCTTGTTACTCATGGGCTTAGGGGCAAGGCAGAGGTATCTCATCATTGCCCTGTTTCAAAGTGTGTCTCTTCCTGAAAGTTGATACCTGAGGGTGAAGCCGAAACCGGCCTCTGTACCCTGACACCAAACTAAATCTCAGAGACAAAGTTTTGGGTGAAGTAGAAAATAGCTTTATTGCTTTGCCAGGCAAAGGGAGCCGTAGCGGGCTAATGCCTTCAAAACTGTGTCCCAACTTGGAGAGGGTAGTGAGAAGTTTTATAGTAATAATTCAAAGAGGGCGTGATCAGCTTGTGGACATTCTTCTGATTGGTTGGTGGTGAGATAAGTGGGAGTCAGCATCATTACCTAGTTCCAGCTGGTCTGGGGTCTACTTGCTTGTGGGCAGCACACCGTCATTAACCATTAACTTCTCCCACCTGGTGGGGGTTTCAGTAACTGCAAAACAGCTGGAAGATATTGTTGTGTATATCCCTTGGTGGGGAACCAGGACCTTGCCCCAAGGCTGCACTATTGTTTCTCTTGATTGTTTCTGCCTTGTCTCACATCCCCTCCCTCCCCTAATTAACAACTGCTTAAATCTGCCCATTGGAACTCAGAGAAGGTCATGGAGGCTGAATGAAGCCTATTTCTTGTAATCAAAGAAATGCAGAACACAGAAAGGCTTTTGTGCCCAGGAGCTCCACTGGGCCCTGCTCAGTATCTAGGGCCCCATCTATCAGGGAGAGACACCTGATATATCTAAATGCCTCACTATGGAAACAGGTAGGAAGGATTACAGGTATTTATCTTTAATGTTCAGTTGAAGTTAATTACAGAGCATGGGCGTATATTTTATCTGATTTTTTCCAATCATAAGGAATCAAAGGATGAGGGTTAAGTTTTATGCATTGTAGTGTCAATCACTAAAATTAGCCACTCATGAATTATGTTACCAAAGATCCTTAGTATAAAAAGGCAGACTTGTGTCACTTAACTGACAATCACAATGACAAAGATGACAATTAACATTTATTAAGCACTTTCTGTGAGTGGGGTACTGTACTTAGCACCTTGTATGGATGATCAATTTAATTCCTATAGCCATGAATTATCTATTAGCATGCCTGCTTTACAGATAAAAATCGGAGCCTTGGGAAGGTTACATACCTTGCCAAGACACACAGCTAATAAGTGACGGAGCTAGTTACTAATCTGGGTGTTTATAACTACTTGCATGTCCACGCCCCTGAGATTTTTGCTTCGATTCCAAGTGAAGTCTGTGTTTAGAGGGTGTGTGTGTGTGTGTGTGTGTGTGTGTGTGTGTGTGTGTGTGTGTGTGGTGGGTATGGTGGGGGGAGAGGTTGTTGGGGGGCAGGTGAGGCATTTTATTTTTATTTTTATTTTTATTTTTATTTTTTTCAGTACGTGGGCCTCTCACTGTTGTGGCCTTTCCAGTTGCGGAGCACAGGCTCCGGACCTGCAGTCTTAGTGGCCATGGCTCACGGGCCCAGCTGATCCGTGGCATGTGGCATCCTCCCGGACCGGGGCACGAACCCGTGTCCCCTGCATCGCCAGGCGGACTCTCAACCACTGCACCACCAAGGAAGCCCGAGACATTTTAATATAATAGGGTCTCAGCTAATATTGTCTTTAAATTTCTTGCTTATTCATTTGTTCTTATGTTAATTTTTCATTTCCCCAGTAGAATGGAGCCCTAAGATACCTATAACTCAATGTTTTCTTTCTTCCCCCCCTCTGTCCTGGTTTTACATTTTCCATCCACTTACTTTCCATTCTTATTTTGCATTAGTTTTCTCTGCCACCTCACATCATAATTATCCCTCTTTTTGTGGGAGCTCTTGGGGAGGGTGGTCATTAGATAGATGAACTCAGCGATCTAATTCCTGTTTCTGATTTTAATTGCTTAGCTACACCATTCTTCCTGGAGGAGGAAAGTGGATAAGTGGTTGAGGGGGATTTGAGGTTTAGAGAAAGAAAAAAAAGGATTACGGGGTGGACGGTCACCTTGGAGAAATTCCTGTTGTTTTTAGTAACTCAGTGCTAGCACCAAGGGTCAGAAAAGCTATCTGTTCACAGTGGGGATTTGAACTGCTAATAGCATGAATTGCAAGTAAGGTTAATTCATTAGAGTCAGTATTTGTTGAACGTCTACTACGTCAGACATTTTGCTAGTCATTTCATATACTCTCTTAAATTTAAATTCATATCAAATCCATTGAGGCCTGTAACCATACCCTTATGTGAAAGAAAGCTAAAACAAATATCAAAATATTTTAGCTACTTCCCTAAAGTCATTCACACCAAGTCAGGGAAAGTAGATCCTGCTACCTTTTACTGTATCAATTCCATATTATTTGTGAACAGTTTCTGGAGACCTTCTTGATGAAAGCTACATGCTGATGGTGTTTTCTTTCCATCCACTTTGACATATGTTGGCATTAGTGATTCTGTAAGATATGCCATCTTCCCCCAGGGAACACCTGTACTGTGTATCTGGAAAGAAAAGTGAGATGTGGGCTTAGCAACTGCCTTATCCATTTAAGTCTGGGTTTATAGCCTAATCAGAAATTCCATCCTGTTTACCCCACTGCTGTGAGCTGAAGGAAAACCCACATTTTGTTGGGTTTTGTAGAAGAGGTGTCACCCTCAAATGTGACAAATATCACATTGCACCACTGTTTATTTTTCCAACAAGTTGAGTAGATAGATGGCTTCTGAGAGCACTGGGCAGAGAAGTGTTAACTCAAAGGCAGATCTGTTTTAAGTGAATTCAGTAAGAATGTTTAGAAGCCTTCATGGTCACATATAGGCCACAGTGTCATGGGTTCCTGTGGCCTTTAGAAGCCCTTCCTTGCCTAGCATGTTCTCATCATATGTTGTTTCTTTTGCCCCTGATTTGTGGCCCCTGATCACTCAACCTAGCTGCCTCCAGGTGTAGGTTGGTGAGAAACATCTCAGCAACACATTGTTTCCCAGCATTTATCAAGAGCCTGGCTGAAAAAACTTGCTGAGGAAGAACTAGCCAGAAAATGTTTGGGCTGCTCCTTCGTCCAATTCCTCTCTGATCAGGTCTAAGAGCTGTGCACCTGGGCTGACCCGCTGCTGCAGGCCCCCGAGAGGGCTATTACTATACTTCCCTTCCACACAACTCTGACACTTCCCCCAGTGATGTGTTAAACAATCCAAGAAATGCTTCTGTTTTTCCTATAAATTACTATCTAGGGATAGAGACATGATTAAATATAGGTTTCATATTTTTGAAAACACAATCTCATGGGAGGTGTTGTGTACTTTCTTTAGGAGGTCCATAATTCTGGTTGTCCTTTTTTTGGTGACCATTGCCTAGATTGATGTATGAATTTAAAAGCTTATTTTGACTGCTCTGTGGAGAGAGGCTTGGATAGGGTGAGAGTAGAAGCTGAGGAGGCTCTGGCAGTCGTCTGGTGAAGGTAGTGGTGGTAGAGATGGGATGTATTTGAGGCTTTCTGGAGGCAGAATTGATAGGATTTAGGTATTGGATGTGGGGGGAGTAGAGAAAAGAAGGAGCCAGGGAGGATGGTCTAGCTTCTGGGCATAGTTACTGGCTGGATGGTGATGCTATTTCTTGAGACAACTGTGGAAGGACTTGGTTTGAGTATAAAATGAAGAATCTTCTGTTTGAACACCATTTTGAATGCCATTTGGTATATCTCAGTGGAAGTGTTGAGGAGGCAGTTGTATCTGTATCTAGAGCCCAGAGGAGAGAGGAGATCCACAAGATGAACATTTGGGAGACTTCAGTACATATCACATTTAAAGCCTTAGGGGTATGAGATCACATAAGGAAAGTGGTGATGTAGAAGGGAAGTGGTCCCAGGATACAGTATCCTGAAGAAACCATAGCATGTGAAGGGAAGGAGCAGCCAGCAAACCAGGAGGAAAACCAGGAGAATGTGGTATTGCAGATGCCAAAGAGGATGATGTTCTAATAATGAGTGGTCAAACAGGAGGAGAGGTACTAAGAAGTCAAATGAGGCGGGGACAGAGAAAGGACCACTGGTCATTGCATTTGGCAACATGAAGACTACAGTAAACTTGTCAAGAGCAACTTCTGTGGACTAGGGAAGCAGAAGCCAGATGGAGAGTAGGTCAAAGAGAGAACCAGAGGCAAGGAGGTAGGGATAGTGTGTGTAAACAACACCTCTGAGAAGTTTCACTGTGAAGAGGAACAGAGAATACTGTCTTCCTTCTTAGCAATTGGCTTCTTTTTATCATATGAGAATGGTGTTGACTGGGTTTATTCTCATGTTTGCATACTAGAATGCAGCATAAATTTGTGGCCCACTCATGAAAAAGAGTTTAGACTTCATGGTGTACATTTTCAACCCTGATTCAATTTTATGTCCCTACTCTTGTTTTTATTCTGTCTTGACTCTGACTTTTAACTAAGACCCTCTTCTTGATTGATTGATTTTGACAGATCCTGCCTCAGGTTTATTTGTACAAATAGCACAGGAGGACACCAGCCCCATGCAGGTAGCAGCCCAGAGGTCATACCAGTCCTTCTGTCCTTGAGTCAGCAGAGATGACTGGAACCTTCTTGGAGGCCTGGCCACCTTTGGGAGCCTGAGCCTGAGCTGAAGCCAGGGCAAGAGCCACAGCAGCAGCCTGGGCCTGGTTTGAGCCTTGGACTTTGGCCAGCAGAACCTGAGACCCTTGGTAAAGCAGGCACAATAATGTTTCCTGAGATTGGGGTGAGTGATGTAGGCAGGTTGACCAAGCTCGGGGCTGCCGCCCTTTGGGATTTTGGGCTTGACCTCCTTGGGTTTTACGAGTGCCTTGATAGCCTTGGCACGTTCACTCATGGCCCTGGCGTTGTTGGCTTGCATCTTCTTAAGGCCCTTCTTTGTACTTCTTGGCAAAGTCCACGTTCCTCAGGAACTTGGGGTCTACTCCCTTAAGAGTTTCATATCTTTGTGACTGGGGCTTCTTGATGCCATTCCTGTGCCAGTTTCAGGAATGCTTGTTCATGGTGTGGTTTTTGGACTTGGTCATGTCTGCACTGAAAGCCCGTGGATCTCACAGTGCCTGGGATTGAAAAAGAAAGAGCCATCTTGTTGATTTATGTACTATGCCTTAAATATTTCCCAGAGAAATCTGAGCACGTAAATGAATTAATAGGCTCTAAGGCACTGTCTGTGTCAAGTAGCAGCCTCACTAAGTTCAGTGTACTTTTTTTAATATAAAGAATGGATACTATTCTTTTTTAATTAATTTATTTATTTTTGCTGTGTTGGGTCTTCGTTTCTGTGGGAGGGCTTTCTCTAGTTGTGGCAAGTGGGGGCCACTCTTCATCGCGATGCATGGGCCTCTCACTATCGCGGCCTCTCTTGTTGCGGAGCACAGGCTCCAGACACGCTGGCTCAGTAGTTGTGGCTCACGGGCCCAGTTGCTCCGCAGCATGTGGGATCTTCCCAGACCAGGGCTCGAACCCGTATCCCCTGCATTAGCAGGAAGATTCTCAACCACTGCGCCACCAGGGAAGCCCCAGTGTACTTTTTTTTATTTTGATAGATAGTAACTAATCCAATTCTTGGCCCTAATTCCACTTTATGTCGTATCAGGGCATTAGTATCTACATTGTCATCAGAAACTGAAGCTTGTTCCTGCTATGGTGTTGAGTGAAGTTGGTAGTGAGATGTAAGCTAGAGACTGGGCCCATTGTGCCATTTGACATGCAGCAGCATCTGCACACGTGAACACATCCACTCTAGAAACTCTAAGGGCTGAAAGCTAGCACCTCTCAAGCTTTATTATGCATCTGAATTGCCTGGGAATAGGGTAAAAATGTATAGGGGATCAGATGCCACCCCAAAATATGCCACTTTGGCATAAGGATTATTCTGAGCTGAAGACAGTTGAGAAGCAGCACCTGCCAAACAAACTCTTTGTCCTCCTCTATTTGCTTAAGAGCAGGATTTATATTTCCATGTGTTAGGGTGTCTCCCTCTCTCAGGAGGAAGAGGAAGACAGCTCTAGACTCTTAGTAGCCCAGGAACAATACCAAGAGGAATCTACATAACAAACTTTACTAAAACAACCCTTATCTTCCATTAGTTTCCTCCTATATATATTTATATCTATATATCTTTCCACAGCTTGCCACCCTTAAAACCTCAAATCCTTTCTCCTTTGTCTTTTCACTTCTGTACAAATATATTGTTCCTTATTAAGATGCTAATATAAGCCCCAAGTTCTATTCATCTTCTTGAGTCATTCATCACTGAGTTTCGCCTACATGCACAATGCATATGTTAATAAACTCTGTTTTTCTGTCTTAATTTGTCTTTTGTCAGTTTAATTTCCAGGGCTTCAGTCATAGAATGTAAGAGGGTGGGCAATAATTTGTTTTCCTCCCCTACAATACAAATTCCGATTCAGTAGATTTAAGGTGGAGCCTGAGAATACATTTTTTTCTTTTTCTTTTTTGAATTTTCTTTTATTTATTTTTTTATACACCAGGTTCTTTTTAGTCATCTATTTCATACACATCAGTGTATACATGTCAATCCCAGTCTCCCAATTCATCCCATCACCATCCCCACCACTTTCCCCCATTGGTGTCCATACGTTTGGTTCTCTACATCTGTGTCTCAATTTCAACCCTGCAAACCAGTTCATCTGTACCATTCTTCTAGGTTCCACATATATGCGATAAGATGCGATATCTGTTTTTCTCTTTCTGCCTTCACTGTGTATGACAGTCTCTAGATTCATCCATGTCTGTACAAATGACCCAATTTCGTTCCTTTTCATGGCTGAGTAATATTCCATTGCATATATGTACCACAACTACTTTATCCATTCATCTGGCAATGGGCATTTAGGTTACTTCCATGACGTGGCTATCGTAAAAAGTGCTGCAATGAACATTGGGGTGCATGTGTCTTTTTGAATTATGGTTTTCTCTGGGTATATGCCCAGTAGTGGGATTGCTGGGTCATATGGTAATTCTATTTTTAGTGTTTTAAGGAACCTCCATACTGTTCTCCATAGTGGCTGTATCAATTTACATTCCCACCAACAGTGCAAGAGGGTTCCCTTTTCTCCACACCATCTCCAGCATTTGTTGTTTGTAGATTTTCTGATGATGCCTATTCTAACTGGTGTGAGGTGATCACTGTAGTTTTGATGTGCATTTCTCTAATAATTAGTGATGTTGAGCAGCTTTTCATGTGCTTCTTGGCCATCTGTATGTCTTCTGTGGAGAAATGTCTTTTTACATCTTCTGCCCGGTTTTGCATTGGGTTGTTTTTTTTTTAATATTGAGCTGCATGAGCTGTTTACATATTTTGGAGATTAATCCTTGGTCTGTTGATTGGTTTGCAAATATTTTCTCCCATTCTGAGGGTTGTCTTTTCGTCTTGCTTATAGTTTCCTTTGCTGTGTAAAAGCTTTTAAGTTTCATTAGGTCCCACTGGTTTATTTTTGTTTTTATTTCGGTTACTCTAGGAGGAGGATCAGAAAACACCTTGCTGTGATTTATGTCAAAGAGTGTTCTTCCTATGTTTTCCTCAAGGAGTTTTATAGTGTCCAGTCTTACATTTAGGTCTCTAATCCATTTTGAGTTTATTTTTGTGTATGGTGTTAGAGAGTGTTCTAATTTCATTCTTTTACCTGTAGCTGTCCAGTTTTCCCAGCACCACTTATTGAAGAGACTGTCTTTTCTTCATTGTATATCCTTGCCTCCTTTGTCATAGATTAGTTGACCATAGGTGCTTGGGTTTATCTCTGGGCTTTATATCCTGTTCCATTGATCTATATTTCTGTTTTTGTGCCAGTACAATATTGTCTTACTTACTGTAGCTTTGTACTATAGTCTGAAGTCAGGGAGTCTGATTCTTCCAGCTCCATTTTTTCCCCTCAAGACCGCTTTTGCTATTCAGGGTATTTTGTGTCTCCATACACATTTTAAGATTTTTTGTTCTACTTCTGTAAAAAGTGCCATTGGTTATTTGATAGGGATTGCATTGAGTCTGTAGATTGCTTTGGGTAGTATAGTCATTTTCACAATTTTGATTCTTCCAATCCAAGAACATTGTATATCTCTTCATCAGTTTGTATCATCTTTAATTTCTTTCATCAGTGTCTTATAGTTTTCTGCATACAGCTCTTTTGTCTCCCTAGGTAGGTTTATTCCTAGGTATTTTATTCTTTTTGTTGCAACGGTAAATGGGAGTGTTTCCTTAATTTCTCTTTCAGATTTTTCATTATTAGTGTATAGGAATCCAAGGGATTTCTGTGCATTAATTTTGTATCCTGCAACTTTACCAAATTCATTGATTAGCTCTAGTAGTTTTCTGGTGGCATCCTTAGGATTCTCTATGTATAGTATCATGTCATCTGCAAACAGTGACAGTTTTACTTCTTCTTTTCCAATTTGTATTCCTTTTATTTCTTTTCCTTCTCTGATTGCCATGGCTAGGACTTCCAATATTATGTTGAATAATAGTGGTGACAGTGGATATCCTTATCTTGTTCCTGATCTTAGAGGAAATGCTTTCAGTTTTTCTCCATTGAGAATGATGTTTGCTGTGGGTTTGTCATCTATGACCTTTATTATGTTGAGGTAGGTTCCCTCTATGTCCACTTTCTGGAGAGTTTTTATCATAAATAGGTGTTGAATTTTGTCAAAAGGTTTTTCTGCATCTATTGAGATGATCATAACGTTTTTCTTCTTCAATTTGTTAATATGGTGTATCACATTGATTGATTTGCATATATTGAAGAATCCTTGCATCCCTGGGGTAAATCCCACTTGACCATGGTGGTGTATGATCTTTTTAATGTGTTGTTGGATTCTGTTTGCTACTATTTTGTTGAGGATTTTTGCACCTATATTCATCAGTGATGTTGGTTTGTAATTTTCCTTTTCTGTAGTCTGTCTGCTTTTGGTATCAGGGTGATGGTGGCCTCATAGAATGAGTTTGGGAGTGTTCCTTCCTCTGCAATTTTTTTGGAAGAGTTTGAGAAAGATGGGTATTAGCTCTTCTCTAAATGTTTGATAGAATTCACCTGTGAAGCCATCTGGTCCTGGACTTTTGTTTGTTGGAAGGTTTTTAATCACAGTTTCATTACTTGTGATTGGTCTGTTCATATTTTCTATTTCTTCCTGTTTCAGTCTTGGAAGGTTATACCTTTCTAAGAATTTGTCCATTTCTTCCAGGTTGTCCATTTTATTGGCATAAAGTTGCTTGTAGTAGTCTCTTAGGATGCTTTGTATTTCTGCGGTGTCTGTTGGAACTACTCCTTTTTCATTTCTAATTTTATTGATTTGAGTCCTCTCCCTCATTCTTGATGAGTCTGGCTAATGGTTTATCAATTTTATCTTCTCAAGAACCAGCTTTTAGTTTTATTGTTCCTTGCTATTGTTTTCTTTGTTTCTATTTCGTTTATTTCTGCTCTGATCTTTATGATTTCCTTCCTTCTACTAACTTTGGGTTTTGTTTGTTCGTCTTTCTCTAGTTCCTTTAGGTGTAAGGTTGGATTGTTTATTTGAGATTTTTCTTGTTTCTTGAGGTAGGCTTGTATAGCTATAAACTTCCCTCTTAGAACTGCTTTTGCTGCCTTCCATAGGTTTTGGATCATCATGTTTTCATTATCATTTGTCCCTAGGTATTATTTGCTTTCCTCTTTGATTTCTTCAGTGATCTCTTGGTTATTTAGTAACGTATTGTTTAGCCTCCATGTGTTTGTGTTTTTTACGTTTTTTTCCCCTGTAATTCATTTCTAATCTCATAATGTTGTGGTCAGAATAGAAGCTTGATATGATTTCAATTTTCTTAAATTTGCTGAGGCTTGATTTGTGACCCAAGATGTGATCTATCCTGGAGAATGTTCTGTGTGCACTTGAGAAGAAATTGTAATCTGCTGTTTTTGGATAGGATGTCCTATTAATATCAATTAAATCTATCTGGTCTAATGTGTCATTTAAAGCTTGTGTTTCCTTATTAATTTCCTGTTTGGATGATCTGTCCATTGTGGAAGTGAGGTGTTAAAGTCCCCCACTATTAGTGTGTTACTGTCGATTTCCTCTTTTATAGCTGTTAGCAGTTGCCTTATGTATTGAGGTGCTCCTATCTTGGGTGTATATATATTTAAAATTGTTATATATTCTTCTTGGATTGATCCCTTGATCATTATGTAGTGTGCTTCTTTGTCTCTTGTAACATTCTTTATTTTAAATAATATTTTCTCTGAGTAGACTTTGAGTATTGCTACTCAAAGCAATGAGTATTGTTACTCCAGCTTTCTTTTGATTTCCATTTGCATGGAATATCTTTTTTCCATCCCCTCAGTTTTAGTCTGAATGTGTCCCTAGGTCTGAAGTGGGTCTCTTGTAGACAGCATATATATGGGTCTTGTTTTTGTATCCATTCAGCAAACCTATGTCTTTTGGTTGGAGCATTTAATCCATTCACGTTTAACGTAATTATTTTGGGGTTTGTTTTTTTAGGTCCTTTTCTTCTCCTGTGTTTCCCACTTAGAGAAATTTCTTTAGCATTTGTTGTAGAGCTGATTTTATGGTGCTGAATTCTCTTAGCTTTTGCTTGTCTGTAAAGCTTTTTATTTCTCCATTGAATCTGAATGAGATCCTTGCTGGGTAGAGTAATCTTGGTTGTAGGTTCTTCCCTTTCATCACTTGAAGTATATCATGCCACTCACTTCTGGCTTGTAGAGTTTCTGCTGAGAAATCAGCTGTTAACCTTAATGGAGTTCCCTTGTATGTTATTTGTCATTTTTCCCTTGCTGCTTTCAATAATTTTTCTTTGTCTTTAATTTTTGCCAGTTTGATTACTATGTGTCTCGGCATGTTCCTCCTTGGGTTTATCCTGTATGGGACTCTCTGCACTTCCTGGATTTGGGTGGCTATTTCTTTTCCCATGTTAGGGAAGTTTTCGACTATAATCTCTTCAAATATTTTCTCCGGTCATTTCTCTCCCTCTTCGCCTTCTGGGATCCCTATAATGCAAATGTTGTTGCATTTAATGTTGTCCCAGAGGTCTCTTAGGCTCTCTTCATTTCTTTTCATTTTTCTTTATTCTGTTCCATGGAAGTGAATTCCACCATTCTGTCTTCCAGGTCACTTATCCTTTCTTCTGCCTCAGTTATTCTGCTATTGATTCCTTCTAGTGTAGTTTTAATTTCAGTTATTGAGCTGTTCATCTCTGTTTGTTTGTTCTTTAATTCTTCTGGATCTTTGTTAAACATTTCTTGCATCTTCTCGATCTTTGCCTCCATTCTTTTTCTGAGGTCTTGGATCATCTTCACTATCATTATTCTGTATTCTTTTTTCTGGAATGTTTCCTATCTCTACTTCATTTAGTTGTTTTCCTGGGGTTTTATCTTGTTCCTTCATCTGGTGCATAGCCCTCTGCCTTTTCATCTTGTCTATCTTTCTGTGAATATGGTTTTCCTTCCACAGGCTGCAGAATTGTAGTTCTTCTTGCTTCTGTTGTCTGCTCTCCGGTGGATGAGGCTATCTAAGAGGCTTTTGCAAGTTTCCTGATGGGAGGGACTGGTGGTGGGTAGAGCTGGCTGTTGCTTTGGTGGGCAGAGCTCAGTAAAACTTTAATCCACTTGTCTGCTGATGAGTGGGGCTGGGTTCCCTCCTTGTTGGTTGTTTGGCCTGAGGCAACCTAACTCTGGAGCCTACCTGGGCTCTTTGGTGGGGTAATGGTGGACTCTGGGAGGGCTCACACCAAGGAATAGTTCCCAGAACTTCTGCTGCCATTGTCCTTGTCCTCACGGTGAGACACAGCCACGTCCCACCTCTGCAGAAGACCCTCTAACACTAGCAGATAGGTCTGGTTCAGTGTCCTATGGGGTCACTGCTCCTTTCCCTTGGTCCTGATGCACACACTACTTTGTGTGTGCCCTCCAAGAGTGGAGTCTCTGTTTCCCCCAGTCCTGTCGAAGTCCTGCAATCTAATCCTGGTAACCTTCAAAGTGTGATTCTCTAGGAATTCCTCTTCCCATTGCCGGACGCCCAGATTGGAAGCCTGAAGTGGGGCTTAGAACCTTCACTCCAGTGGGTGGACTTCTGTGGTATGTGTTCTCCAGTTTCTGAGTCACCCAACCAGCAGTTATGGGATTTGATTTTATTGTGATTGCACCCCTTCTACCATCTCATTGTGTCTTCTCCTTTGTCTTTGGATGTGGGGTATGTTTTATGGTGAGTTCCAGTATCCTCCTGTTGATGATTGTTCAGCAGTTGGTTGTGATTCTGGTGTTCTTGCAAGAGGTAGTGAGAGCACATCCTTCTACTCTGCCATCTTGAACCAATCTCCCTGAGCATCCATTTCTAAAAAGTTTTCAGGTGATGCTGAAGCGCCTGGTCCATGGACCATAATTTGAACAGTAAGGATATAGGCCACCAGGGGCTGTCTGCAGGACAACACACCAGCCCTTCTGGATTTCTTCAATGTACCTTAACTTTAACTGATTGACTATAATCATCTGTGAGAAGTGACAGCCATCAAGACTTAATTTGAGAGTCCACCTGGATTTGTAAAAGTCCACTTTGTATTAGAAGGGACAGGCTTATTTGTGAGAATTACATAACTTTCCAATCTTGTCTACTTAAAACTGAGGGTCAGATTTCATCTTGGGTTCCCTGATTAGATTTTCATCAGTAGTAATTCTCCTGAGTATTTGCCTCCTCTCTTCCTTAGGAGAAGCAAATGCTTGACACTTTTTTTTTTTTTGGCGGTATGCGGGCCTCTCACTGTTGTGGCCTCTCCCGTTGTGGAGCACAGGCTCCAGACGCACAGGCTCAGTGGCCATAGCTCACTGGCCCAGCTGCTTCGTGGCGTGTGGGATCTTCCCAGACTGGGGCACGAACCTGTGTCCCCTGCATTGGCAGGTGGACACTCAACTACTGCGCCACCAAGGAAGCCCATGTTTGACAATTTTAATCTTTTGGGGCAGAGCACTGTTAACCACTTGCTTTGGAGGATCTTCCAGCTAAGAACAGCTTGGAAGTGGTGATGGGGTGGGGATGACTGTGAGGATTAACTCAGTAATTATGCAGAGCAATTCAGGCTGCATAATGACTGGCAAGGCATTGGATAAAAGAATGACACAAGAGCCCAAAAAGCATTGGCACAGTGGTGGTGGTGGCCCATGGCTGCGGGGCAGCTGGACGTACCCCGTGGGGCAGCCGGGTGGATGAAAGGCTCTTGGTGCTACAGCCAACAGTCAGTGCTGTGCCTCTGAGGTGGGAGAGCCAACTTCAGGACACTGGTCGAAAAGAGACCCCCCCCCCAGCTCCACGTAATATCAAATGGCAAAAATCTCCCAGAGATCTCCATCTCAACACCAGCACCCAGCTTCACTCAATGACCAGCAAGCTACAGTGCTGAACACCCTATGCCAACAACTAGCAAGACAGGAACATAACCTCACCCATTAGCAGAGAGGCTGCCTAAAATCATAATAAGGCCACAGACACCCCAAAACACACCACCAGATGTGGACCTGCCCACCAGAAAGACAAGATCCAGCCTCATCCACCACAACACAGGCACTAGTCCCCTCCACCACAAATACAAGATCCAGCCTCATCCACCAGAACACAGGCACTAGTCCCGTCAACCAGGAAGCCTGCACAACCCACTGAACCAAATTTAGCCACTGGGGACAGACACCAAAAACAACAGGAACTATGAACCTGCAGCCTGCAAAAAGGAGACCCCAAACACAGTAAGATAAGCAAAATGAGAAGATAGAAAAACACACAGAAGATGAAGGAGCAAGATAAATACACACCAGACCTAACAAATGAAGATGAAATAGTCTACCTGAAAAAGAATTCAGAATAATGATAGTAAAGATGATCCAAAATCTTGGAAATAGAATAGAGAAAATGCAAGAAGCATTTAACAAGGACCTAGAAAAACTAAAGAGGAAACAAACAAAGATGAACAACACAATAGGTGAAATTAAAAATACTCTTGAACAGACCATTAGCAGAATAACTGAGGCAGAAGAATGGATAAGTGACCTGGAAGATAAAATAGTGGAAATAACTACTGCAGGGCAGAATAAAGAAAAAAGAATGAAAAGAACTGAGGACTGTCTCAGAGACCACAGGGACAACATTAAACACACCAACGTTTGAGTTATAGGGGTTCCAGAAGATGAAGAGAAAAAGAAAGGGACTAAGAAAATATTTGAAGACATTATAGTTGAAAACTTCCCTAATATGGGAAAGGAAATAGTTAATCAAGTCCAGGGAGCACAGAGAGTCCCATATAGGATAAATCCAAGGAGATACAGGCCAAGACACATATTAATCGAACTGTCAAAAATTAAATACAAAGGAAACATATTAAAAGCAGCAAGGTAAAAACAACAAATAACACACAAGGGAATCCCCATAAGGTTAAGAGCTGAACTTTCAGCAGAAACTGTGCAAGGCAGAAGGAACTGGCAGGACATATTTAAAGTGATGAAGGAGAAAAAGCTACAACCAAGATCACCCAGCAAGGACCTCATTCAGATTTGATGGAGAAATTAAAACCTTTACAGACAAGCAAAAGCTGAGAGAGTTCAGCACCACCAAACCAGCTTTACAACAAATGCTAAAGGACCTTCTCTAGGCAAAAAACACAAGAGAAGGAAAAGACCTACAATAACAAACCCAAAACAATTAAGAAAATGGGAATAGGAACGTACATATCGATAGTTACCTTAAATGTAAATGTATTAAATGCTCCCACCAAAAGACACAAACTGGCTGAATGGACACAAAAACAAGACCCATATATATGCTGTCTGTAAGAGACCCACTTCAGACCTAGAGACACATACAGACTGAAAGTGAAGGCATGGAAAAAGATATTCCAGGCAAATGGAAATCAAAAGAAAACTGGAGTAGCAATTCTCATATCAGAAAAAATAGACTTTAAAATAAAGACTATTATAAGAGACAAAGAAGTACACTGCATAATGATCAAAGGATCGATCCTAGGAGAAGATATAACAAATGTAAATATTTATGCACCTAACATAGAAGCACCTCAATACATAAGGCAAATACTAACAGCCATAAAAGGGGAAATTGATACTAACACATTCATAATAGGGGACTTAAACACCCCACTTTTACCAACGGACAGATCATCCAAAATTAAAATAAATAAAAACACACAAGCATTAAATGAAACATTAAAGAAGATGGACTTAATTGATGTTTATAGGACATTCCATCCAAAAACAACAGAACACACATTTTTCTCAAGTGCTCATGGAACATTCTCCAGGATCGATCATACCTTGGGTCACAAATCAACCATTGGTAAACTTAAGAAAATTGAAATTGTATCTGAAGAAATCAAAGAGGACATCAAAAAATACCTAGAAACAAATGACAATGGAGACACAATGACCCGAAACCTATGGAATGCAGCAAAAGCAGTTCTAAGAGGGAAGTTTATAGCAATACAATCCTACCTTAAGAAACAGGAAACATCTCAAATAAACAACCTAACCTTGCACCTAAAGCAATTAGAGAAAGAAGAACAAAAAACCCAAAGTTAGCAGAAGGGAGGAAATCATAAAGATCAGATCAGAAATAAATGAAAAAGAAATGAAGGAAATTATAGCAAAGATCAATAAAACTAAAAGCTGGTTCTTTGAGAAGATAAACAAAATTGATAAATCATTAGCCACACTCATCAAGAAAAAAAGGGAGAAGACTCAAATCAATAGAATTAGAAATGAAAAAGGAGAAGTAACAACTGACACTGAAGAAGTACAAAATATCATGAGAGATTACTACAAGCAATTCTATGCCAATAAAATGGACAACCTGGAAGAAATGGACAAATTCTTAGAAATGCACAACCTGCCAAGACAGAACCAGGAAGAAATAGAAAATATGAACAGACTAATCACAAGCACTGAAATTGAAACTGTGATTAAAAATCTTCCAACAAACAAAAGCCTAGGACCAGATGGCTTCACAGGCGAATTCTATCAAACATTTAGAGAAGAGCTAACACCTATCCTTCTCAAACTCTTCCAAAATATAGTAGAGGGAGGAACACTCCCAAACTCATTCTACGAGGCCATCATTACCCTGATACCAAACCAGACAAAGATGTCACAAAGAAGAAAACTACAGGCCAATATTACTGATGAACATAGATGCAAAAATCCTCGACAAAATACTAGCAAACAGAATCCAACAGCACATTAAAAGGATCATACACCATGATCAAGTGGGGTTTATTCCAGGAATGCAAGGATTCTTCATTATATGGAAATCAATCAATGTGATACACCATATTAACAAATTGAAGGAGAAAAACCATATGATCATTTCAATAGATGCAGAGAAAGCTTTTGACAAAATTCAACAACCATTTATGATAAAAACCCTGCAGAAAGTAGGCATAGAGGGAACTTTCCTCTACTTAATAAAGGCCATATATGACAAACCCATAGTCAACATCATTCTCAACGGTGAAAAACTGCAACCATTTCCACTAAGATCAGGAACAAGACAAAGGTTGCCCACTCTCACCACTCTTATTCAACATAGTTTTGGAAGTTTTAGCCACAGCAGTCAGAGAAGAAAAAGAAATAAAAGGAATTCAAATCAGAAAAGGAGAAGTAAAGCTGTCACTGTTTGCAGATGACATGATACTATACATAGAGAATTCCAAAGACGCTACCAGAAAACTACCAGAGCTAATCAATGAATTTGGTAAAGTAGCAGGATACAAAATTAATGCACAGAAATCTCTGGCATTCCTATACACTAATGATGAAATATCTGAAAATGAAATTAAGAAAACACTCCCATTTACCCTTGCAACAAAAAGAATAAAATATCTAGGAATAAACCTACCTAAGGAGACAAAAGTCCTGTATGCAGAAAACTATAAGACACTGATGAAAGAAATTAAAAATGATACAAACAGATGGAGAGATATACCATGTTCTTGGATTGGAAGAATTAACATTGTGAAAATGACTATACTACCCAAAGCAATCTACAGATTCAATGCAATCCCTATCAAACTACCACTGGCATTTTTCACAATAGTAGAACAACAAATTTCACAATTTGTATGGAAACAAAAAAGACCCCAAATAGTCAAATCAGTCTTGAGAACGAAAAATGGAGCTGGAGGAATCAGGCTCCCTGACTTCAGACTATACTACAAAGGTACAGTAATCAAGACAATATGGTACTGGCACAAAAACAGAAATATAGATCAATGGAACAGTATAGAAAGCCCAGAGATAAACCCACACACATATGGTCACCTTATCTTTGATAAAGGAGGCAAGAATGTACAGTGGAGAAAAGACAGCCTCTTCAATAAGTGGTGCTGGGAAAACTGGACAGGTATATTTAAAAGTATGAGATTAGAACACTCCCTAATACCATACAAAAAAGTAAGCTCAGGATGGATTAAAGATCTAAATGTAAGGCCAGAAACTATCAAACTCTTAAAGGAAAACATAAGTAGAACACTCTATGACATAAATCACAGCAAGATCATTTTTGACCCACCTCCTAGAGGAATGGAAATAAAAACAAAATAAACAAATGGGACCTAATGAAACTTCAAAGCTTTTGCACAGCAAGGGAAACCATAAACGAGACTAAAACACAACACTCAGAATGGGAGAAAATATTTGCAAATGAAGCAACTGACAAAGGATTAATCTCCAAAATTTACAAGCAGCTTGTGCAGCTCAACAACAAAAAAACAAACAACCCAATCCAAAAATGGGCAGAAGACCGAAATAGACATTTCTCCAAAGAAGATATACAGACTGGCAACAAACGCCTGAAAGAATGCTCAACATCATTAATCATTAGAGAAATGCAAATCAAAACTACAATGAGATATCATCTCACACCGGTCAGAATTGCCATCATCAAAAAATCTAGAAACAATAAATGCTGGAGACCGCGTGGAGAAAAGGGAACACTCATGCACTGCTGGTGGGAATGTAAATTGATACAGCCACTATGGAGAACAGTATGGAGTTTCCTTAAAAAACTACAAATAGAACTACCATACGACCCAGCAATCCCACTACTGGGCATATACCCTGAGAAAACCATAATTCAAAAAGAGTCATGTACCAAAATGTTCATGGCAGCTCTATTTACAATAGGAGATGGAAGCAACCTAAGTGTCCATCATCAGATGAATGGATAAAGAAGATGTGGCACATATATACAATGGAATATTACTCCGCCATAAAAAGAAACAAAATTGAGATATTTGTAGTGAGGTGGATGGACCTAGAGTCTGTCATACAGAGTGAAGTAAGTCAGAAAGAGAAAAACAAATACCGTATGATAACACATATATATGTAATCTAAGGGGGGGAAAAAAAGGTCGTGAAGAACCTAGGGGTAATATGGGAGTAAAGACACAGACCTACTAGAGAATGGACTTGAGGATATGGGGAGGGGGAAGGGTAAGCTGTGACAAAGTGAGAGAGTGGCATGGACATATATACACTACCAAACTTAAAATAGATAGCTAGTGGGAAGCAGCCGTATGGCACACGAAGATCAGCTGGGTGCTTTGTGACCAGCTAGAGGGGTGGGATAGGGAGGGTGGAAAGGAGGGAGACACAAGAGGGAATAGATATGGGAACGTATGTATATGTATAACTAATTCACTTTGTTATAAAGCAGAAACTAGCACACCATCGTAAAGCGATTATACTACAATAAAGATGTTTAAAAAAAAAGCATGACATAAGATATCTTTCATTGACAAGCTTTAGATTAGACACTCCATTTCTAGAAGCCAGATTGACTCAGGAAGCCCAGAGCACCAAGAAATGTTGGCCTGAGATAGGAGTAGTGGCTGTTCCACTTGCCTACCACCTCTCAGATCCACTGGCCCCAAATTTGTCCTGAGAGGGCATGGAACTTCCTCTGCTCTCCTCATGCAGAGTCTAACCTTATGAAAGCAGATTTGCTCCAGGAGGATTTGTAATTTAATCTGTTACAGTGTCACCATGGCAACATATTTTTGTCTCTTAAATGCCATTAGCCCAGGGGGCCAGGATTTGAAACTGCTTTACCCAGTGCCCTAGCTAGTGATTAACAAAAGATTGTGTTATAGGACACACAGGGCATACTAGGTGGTTCCAGGACAAAGAAGGCTTATGTGATCTCGGGTGGCCTCAGCCTGCAGTGACTTGAAGCAGGGTTTCAGTTCCCGGCCAGTGACTGAGGTCAGTTTGGGGTTGTGAGAGCAACGAATCCTAGCCACTGGACCAGTGGTCAGTGACAAGGCCCTAGCCCTATGGCTTTGCAGAAAAGAATTTCCCCCAAAGACAGAAAGTAGTGAAACAAGTATTTATTAAGAGAAAAAAAGAGTACATATGGATAGACACACAGGTGGACTCAGAGAGAGAGTCGCTCCTTCATAGCAGTTTGAATCACTTTTATGGGGCATTTCTTCCATGTTTTCTTTGACCAATCATTTTGATTTGCCTGGTTCAGAGTCCATATTTGGCATATCTCAAGATTTTCCCATGTGTGAGCATGCATCTCTTAACCAAGATGGATTCTACCGAAGAGGCCTATGGGTAAGTGAGCATTAGTTGGCATCACTCCCCTTTTGAACTCCAAGAGCTTTTCTCTGCATGTGTAGTCGGGGAGGTCTCCTGACTTCAAGAATGAGGAATATGTGGTCTCTTATCTTCTATCTGGGCAGGGTCCTGCCTCCTCTCTCAATTGTCCTGTTATTCCCATCTCGTCTCAGAGTGTCGTCCACAAGAAACGAACTCAACTGTTTGCCCTGGGGACCCATCTGTCTCCTGCCTCATATGAACCTAATGTCCATTTCTCTTCCTTTAGGAGGGGCTGAGATTCCATTAAAGAATTGGGGCCTACCAGATCCCTTCTTGCCTCACTGAACACATTATTACCTCTCAAGGGCACTAAAAGAGAAACCCAAAGGGATTGGAGAGTGTGCATTTGCATCTCCTGCAGAGCAGTAGGGGAGGGGTGTGTGTGATGTTAGCGTGGGGTGAAAGGACAGGGGATGAATGGAGAATATAAGGGAGAATTGGGGGAAGAAGCAGGGCTCTCCTCTTCTCCCCTTCTCTCCTCTCTCCATTCATTCAATAATTTGGGGGAGGAACTAAAGATACAGAGAGTTGATTTATCCACCTCAATTCTTGGGGCATGCTTTAGTTCATACAAGGTCTCTCTTTCCTTTCATTTCACTTCTCTTCATTTCATTTTTCCTTCTCTTCCCTGACTCCACATATTTTCCTCCACATTATAGGTGTTTTAGATTGGGTTTTCTAGAAGCAGAGCTTGAGACCGAGATTCTTGTTCAGTGGTTTATTAAGAAGGAGCTCTCAAGAAATACTGGTTAGGTGAGCAGGATAGAGAAGCTGCTAAGGAAAGACCTACATCAAGTGATGTCTAGCTTCAGCCTGATCCCATGGGGAGCTATAGAGCATGAATGGCATCACAAAGTGTTGGTTTTCCCTTCCTTATTCTGCTCACCTTACCTTGAGGCAAGGGAGCAAGTCTGTAATCTGTGGGGTTGAGGGTTGCCATGAGGCAGCCCTTCTCAGCTGAGGGCAGTTCTCCAAAGGAATGGGGCAACTGTGTGACATTGGCAGTCAACACTCACAGCAGCTGGGGGGATGGGCACTCCATGTCCTTGTGGTGTGTGTCTATTTATTACGGTAAAATACTTAGTGTACATTCAAGAACCATTTATTGAACCCCTATTCTGTGTCTAGTGCTATACTAAGAACTAGGAGTTATAGTTGTGATGAAAACAGACAGTATCACTCCCCTAAGTTAGAGTTAAATGGAGGAAATAGATATTAAACAACTATTTACAGAAATAAATAGCCAGAATCCACACATAGTAAGTACTGGGAAGGAGAAGCTCAGGTGTGACAAGAGATCATAAGGACAGGTGTACTCTGGGGAGAACAGAACGGCCTTCTTGAATATATATGGACGTGACTTAGACATAAGTTGGCATTAACCAAGCAGAAAATGGGAAGGCAGGTGCTCCAGAAACAGTAAGAAGAGCATGAGGAAAGTCCTAAGGTAGAAAAGAATTCTGTGAGTTCAGGAAATGGCTGGGGCACAGTGAGCAAGGGAAGGGGGAGAAGGGGACACACAGCATAGGATGCTGGGCCTTGTAGGTCATGTTTAGGACTTAAGGTTATCACTGAAACTCAGTGAAAATCCATCAAAGTTTTCAGCAGGAAAGGGACCTGATCACTATGGCGGTTAAGTGGGGTAAGGTGACCAGTTTGGAGAAGGTGAGCTGAGAGGCTCATAGAAGTCCAGGGAGAGATGCCCACAGCCTGGACTAGACTAGAGTGGTGGCAGTGGGCATGAGGAGAAGCAGCAGATTTCAGAAGAAGTAGCCATGAGTCTTGCTGATGATTTGGGAGTGGGGAGTGAGGGAAAGGCAAGCCTGACAACCAACTCCCATGTGAATTGAGGTGCCATTTTCTGAGGGTGAGATGCTGGGTAGGCAGCTGGGAGGATGTGTTTAGAACTCAGGGGATTGTGCCGAGCTGGAAATTTAAGTCCAGTGGTCATCAGCATGTAAGTGATACTTGGAACCCTGGGAGAGAGTATAGCTAGGGGAGAAAAGAAAAGAGAGACCACAAGCAAGGCCCAGGCAAAGGAGGGAAAACAGCAAAGTTTCAGGAGAAACCAGAGAGATAGGAGTAACAAAATTGTGGCACCAATGAACTCACTGGAGAAGCTTCAGGGAGGAGGGTCAAGTCTGGGGAACTTTGTTGTGTCAAGTCAGACAAGCCTGCAAATGTGGCTACAGGGAGATGCTGTGGAACCGTGAGGTCTGCTGGCAGCTTTCTCTGTGGGAGGCTTGGCTCGGAGGTGAGGGAATGAAGTGATGAAGACAACTCATTTAAATAAATTTGGTTATTTGCGGAGAAATAGGGCAGCCTCTGGACTGGGAGTCAAAGAGGAAACTGTTTAAGATGAGGGAGATGTTTGAGTGCTAGGAAGGAGCTGGTCTATGGGAGAGAAATCTAGGGTATAGGAGAGTGAGGCGTTAATTACTAGAGGAAAGTTTGCAGTGGTGGGAGCAGGTAGGAGGCAGTCTACAGTCTCCATTATTTGGCCAATGTTGGGCCCATTCACAACAGTGTCCCATGCTAGGGGTGTGAAGAGCAGGGAAGAAGGGGTGGGAGCATTTTAAATGGCATCCAGGCCTGAGTCTGGGGTAGCAGACCCCCTCACTCTCCCAACCCTCTGGATCCTCAGTCCTGTTCTTTGCTGCTGACCCTGGGCAAAAGGTTATCATCCCCAGCTAGTCCTTAGGACCCTACTTCCCATCCTTCACCCTCTCACCCTCCCCAGACACAGCTTCCTCATGCTGTTCTCAGGGTGACTTGTCCAAATAGCTACCCCCTAACTTCTCCATTTCCCCTGTCAAATGATTTCTCACATCAGCTCTCTATAAAGAGACTTTATTTGAAAGGATTATTGAAGGGAAGAAAAGGTACTATTGAAAGGGAAAGGGAGTGGGGCAGAGGGAAAACACTCTGACCATAAAATCCGTGGGTTTCAATGGTTAGGCAAAGAGGGTTTTATCTTTTATAGGGAGAAGGATAGAAAGAACAGGGGTAGGGACATGGGATAAAGGGGAGTGACAACATCAGACGGTGTATCAGAGGATATTTTACGCTGAGGCCAGGATATTCTCAAGAGGGGCTGTATGCTGGTTCAAGTTGAGGGTAGGCAAAATTTCAGGGACCTGAGGGAAGGAGATGATCTTAAGCAAAGTTTGATTAACAAGCACTTTGTTCCTACTGATGATTGGGGGCAAGAAGTTCAGCCAATCACTTATGAGGCAAAGAATGGGAATCTGGAGGGCCTGTGTCTGGCCAAGGTGGGGGTAGCATCTGTGAGTCTTATCTAAGTATTATGGGAAAGGGATGGTTGGGCTGTGTCTGAAAAAAATGCACAACCTAAAAGTTGAGAATTATATTTTATGTGGCAGATTTTCTGAGGACTAAACCCAGAAAACAGCTTCTCAGATCACTCTAGAGGACTACGCCAAAGAGGTAAAGGAAGAGCCAGGATATATAGAAGTTTTGCAACAAACACCAGGTAGAACATCAAAAGATTACTGTTAATTAAAGAAAACCAGACATCTCAAGTTAATGAATTTAGTGCTTTTCTATGTATGGAAAGATGCAAGAGTCTGGGTTCATTGAAATCATTCCTTTGATACGCATCTTCGCTATCTAGGGCTAATATCCTGCTTCTCTCCATTCTGAATCCCCTCAAGGTGCAGGAGTAGCTGCAGTGGCTGAGGGACTGGCAGCAGGCAACCTCCTTGTCTCCATCCTGAGTTCCCTTAGAGCTCACTGTCAATAGTGGCTATAGTGGCTGATGGCTTGATGACCATTCTTCGCTGACATGGCAGGTAACATTTTTCATCCACAGTGCCTCCCCTTGGTAATAAGTTCAACAAATGTTTGGGAGGCTTTTTATGACAAATTTTGTCCCACAGCGCCAAGACGGCTCATTCCTAGATCAGGCAAGGATTCTGCTGATATGCCACTCAATGTGCTGATCTTTTTTGGATCAGGCCCTGTTGATAATCTAAAATTCTTTGGCTCTTCTATCTTACTACTCTATTATGATCCAGGAAATGTTTTACCTTGTTGCTTCTTCCCATATCTAGATTTGCACTATTACAATTACTTTATGTGGAGTTTTTTATATATAATCAACAGTCTCAAGACTTTTAGCCATCATTAATTTTGCTGGAGTCCTGGTTACACATTGGGTAATGCAAAAGACAATCTTATAAACTAGACAGGATAAGTAATAAAGTCATAGTGCAGCAGAGAGGGACACAACGAATAAACAATTTGGAAACAAAGAGAACAAATTAAAACAATAATTAGTATAACTAGTTGTAATCTGGTTGCAGTAAACCATCAACTCTGCAAGGAGTCAGCTGGAGAAGACAAATTCTGGAATGATCAGGTAGAGAGAAAAAGATACATGTTTTATCTTTGTTTACAAAGGTATACTTATCAACTTGTGTGGGTCACAGCATAAGAGGAAAGGTTTTTCTGGAAAACAAAGATTAAAAGTCAGTATATTTCAGGAATTCCCTGGTGGTGCAGTGGTTAAGAATCTGCCTGCGGGCTTCCTTGGTGGCGCAGTGGTTGAGAGTCCGCCTGCTAATGCAGGGGACACGGGTTCGTGCCCCGGTCCGGGAGGATCCCACATGCCACGGAGCGGCTGGGCCTGTGAGCCATGGCCACTGAGCCTGCGCGTCCAGAGCCTGTGCACCACAGCGGGAGAGGCCATGACAGTGAGAGGCCCGCGTACGGCAAAAAAAAAAAAAAAGAATCTGTCTGCCTTTGCAGGAGGCATGGGTTTGAGCCCTGGCCCGGGAAGATCCCACATGCTGTGGAGCAACTAAGCCCATGTGCACAACTACTGAGGCGAGTGCCACAACTACTGAAGCCTGCATACCTAGAGCCCATGATCCGCAACAAGAGAAGCCACCACGATGAGAAGCCAGTGCACCGCAACGAAGAGCAGCCCCCACTCGCTGCAACTAAAGAAAGCCCAAGTGCAGCAATGAAGACCCAACGTGGCCAAAAATGAATAAATAAACAAATAAATAATCTTATTTTAAAAAGTCAGTATATTTCAGAAAAAGTCATAAAATTATAAATCATATTTATCAGTTCATTCAGTACCATGTAATTAATTCCTGATGATCTGGATGAAATCGGGTTTTCCATTAGAGTTTTGTAAATTTTTTACCCAGTTTAGTGGTATGATCTAAAAGTTATCAGAACTTATATTTGTAAAAAAAAGTTCTTTTTATGAATTTTCTTTGATATCTTCATTTTATGAGTATCAGAGTAAAACAGTGACTGTGTATAAACAGCAAAAGACTACATGGTGAAAGATCTGGTCACAGTGAAATTGACAAGAAACTTGGATATTTCTTGGACATACATTTTAAGATAATAACTAGAATTGTGACTGATAACATTATCCCAGAGCATATCAGATTTTTAAGAATTCCATGTAAATTTTAGAATATCTGTATTAATGACATTTATCCATACAATATAACCAAAAGTTCATCTCCAATCATTTGACAATGCTTCTTAGGTAATTTAACATACAAAATAAACCAAATAATATTAATTTAATATTCCTCTCTGAGATGTCTCAGGGTTCCTTTGAAGCATCTCAGAGTTAGCTAGAGGTCAAAATAACTTGTTAGAATTTGATATTTGAGAAGTTTGTCAAAAATATCAAAAAGGTCTCAAAACACTTGATCAGATAGGATCATAGATCACTGTAGAACAATACTTATTCACTTAACCAAAGTGACAAAAGATTTAAGAAACAGAAAACCAAGTACAGATCACTGAAAGGCAAAAGAACTCACACAATCTGTTATCAAAAACAGTATTCCAAGAAAACTTTGCTCTCTTAATAGAGAGATAGGAACCAAGTCCAGTCTTGTACCAGCCTACTTTTAATAACAAAGCCCATTTACCTAATTAAATTTAGTCTAATTCCAGCCTGACTATGTACAAAACTTCTTTTACAGGGCTCCCTTTCTGCAAACCTTCCACAACTTTTTGTGTCCATATTAGTTTGTCCCTTATTTTTTTTATCCAGAAATAACCAGCTTTGGGACAGAATTATTCTTTCCCCTTAACAAAATATATTTCCATACCTTCTTTTGCTGAAAACACACATCCTACTTCTTTGTATATGGAAATGTTCCCCTTATTATCTTTAGTAGATTTAATTACATACTACAAATATTAACCCTTAAAAATCTTAATCTCTAGCAAAAACCAACAAGCAGCAAGTAATTGTAAACTGTTTGTCATACTAGCATTTTCTGATTGGAGTATCCCATAACCTCTGAAACATATAATTTCTTTCCTCAATGAGGTACAATATACGTGTCTAATAAACCCAAATACCTTTAGTTTCCCTCTTGTAAGGAGACAAAAGTAGGTAAATTTAGACCTGTTTAGCAATTAAGTTTCCAGTATCTTATCTTATTTGAAGTGACCTAGATATTCAGTGAATTCCCATCAATTAGCAAAACTCTTTACCAAAATCTGGAGAAACTAGATTAGACAGACGTACCCAAAGCGTAAGTATTCCTAAAGAGCTCACCTGAAAATTCTTATCTCATTTACATTTATTTTATAACCTATGAAAATATTACCAAACCAAGCTAATTTTGTTGTTGTTATTGACAAACTCTGTAACAGAAATATCATGAACGTATTGACATTCAGGATACCTAGGTAAATAAAAGTAAAACACGTCTATATTGATTAAACCAATAAGCTTAAACTAGCTTAAGCTAGCATACCAGATGTTGATTTAATATTGTATTTCCTAGATCAGGTGAACCTGAAATTTATTCTGGCCGGGTTCTTTCATATTTAGAAATGTTTAGTTTGTAAGTGCTTACTTTTAAGTCAATTAAATAGAGCTCTTTTATACATTTAATTTTGATAATATTTTCCAGAGGTACAGACATCACATATAATGTACACACAGCCATATAAACAGACAAAACTAGAGATCTCATAGCTTCACTTTAAAAACTTTTTTATGGGGAATTCCCAGGTGGTCCAATGTTTAGGACTCTGCTCTTTCACTGCCTGGGGCCGGGGTTCAGTCCCTGGTTGGGGAACTAAGATCCCGCAAGCTATGTGACATGGCTAAAAAATAAATAAATGAATTTTAAAAATAAAAACTTAGTTATGAATCAGGTATTACAATTTAAACTTACTATTTTATAAATAACAGTTGGAATAAATTAAATTTGCTTGCTCAGATGACTAAGACTTTACTGTTTGTGGAAAAGACTTTTCTGATTTGTATTTGTCCTTGATAAACCCTTAAGGAGAATATGAATTAGATTTTGGTTGAGGGAGCCTTTCTACTGGTTTGAGTTTAAAATGCCACCTTTTCCCTTTTTTCCCATTGGTTTCAGGTTCTACCTGATTGAGCTAATTCGGTTCAGTCTCAGGTCACTGTGGGCTGTATTTACATTTCTGATTTGTAGAGATTTGCAAGACAAAGACAGTTGCTTTTAATTCCCCAGAGAGCTGGTCTGTCACATAAATGATATTAAAAGATTGATTTGCCCAAATGTATTTTCTTTAAACCCCACATTTGTTTATTTATTTATTTTTGACTGTGTTGGGTCTTTGTTTCTGTGTGAGGGCTTTCTCTAGTTGTGGCAAGCGGGGGCCACTCTTCATCGCGGTGCTCGGGCCTCTCACTATCGCGGCCTCTCTTGTTGCGGAGCACAGGCTCCAGACGCGCAGGCTCAGTAGTTGTGGCTCACGGGCCTAGTTGCTCCACGGCATGTGGGATCTTCCCGGACCAGGGCTCGAACCCGTGTCCCCTGCATTAGCAGGCAGATTCTCAACCCCTGCACACCAGGGAAGCCCCAAATGTATTTTCTTTAATTTGTTTTTCTATATCAGTGAGAAGATTTCCAACTAAACTGAAATTTCAGAGCTCTGTGTTTTAGCACTTTAGGGTGGGTTTAATTTATCATGCCTTCAAAAACTTGTATAAGGCATTCAACAAAGGCTCTCTTTCTGAGTATACAAGTTAGACCCAGAGCAAAATCTCTATTTTTTTTTTTTTTTTTTTTTTTTTTGCTGTACGCGGGCCTCTCACTGTTGTGGCCCCTCCCATTGCAGAGCACAGGCTCCAGATGCGCAGGCTCAGCAGCCATGGCTCACGGGCCCAGGTGCTCCACGCCATGTGGGATCTTCCCGGACCGGGGCACGGAACCTGTGTCCCCTGCATCGTCAGGTGGACTCTCAACCACTGAGCCACCAGGGAAGCCCAAAATCTCTATTATTATTAGCCCCCGAATATTAGCTCTCGGCTTTACTTTATCTTATATGGGCTCAGGTAACCCTATTGGTTTTCTTTAGTATGTTTAATTAATATTTCCCTAGGGGAAGATTCATATGCCCTCTTTTATAATACCAAGCAGGGGAAGCATTCTCCAGTGAAACATGTCTATCCCACAATATAATTAAGCAAAAGTGATGTAACAATCTTGTCGTGGTCTGAACGCAGGTTGGAAAATAATTTCCAGACATAAGGCAGAATGTAAAGGAGATAGAACTTATTAGAGGGAAGGGTCACTGCCAGAACAGCAGGCCAACTTCCTTGTAGTCTGGGAGAGTTGAGCCTGAACATGTGCTATTGATCAGTTTTTGTAGGCGTTGCCCAGGTGGGCTCAGGAATTTCCTAACCTTGGCAACATGGTGGGGAGGGTGATTAAGAGTCCAGTAGGGGGTGTAACGCTGAAACTTTTTCAGGCAGGGACGTCCTTTGTCCTTGATGCACCATTGTCCTTGGAGCATCACCTATCTTATATAAAGCCCATTTAAATATACCAATTTTTATAAATTTTCATCTCAATTTTATCAACTTTTATACTTTTAACGTTAGTTTCCATTCAGATCCAATCAACAAGTGTTGGTCTTACAAGGAGTCCTAGAAGCCTTTCTTTTTATCCTGACCTTTTCATCTATTTTTGTATAAAAGTTTCTGGAGGGGTTGAGCCAAGGTACTCTGGCCCTTTTGTCAATCCTTTAACTTGATTAATTGGCCTAAATATCGCCCCAAGTAATTGTTGATCAGGTATCTCTGTAATTTTTTCCCAGCCTTTTAAATATATATATAACTGGGGTAAATAAAGAAGACTTGTTTGGAGCCCTTTATTGTTGGGGGTCAATAGGGGGGGTCCCTTTGGCCCATCCAACCTTAGGTAGTATTGTATCAAACCTTTGATTTAATCCCATTAACATCTGTTTTATTTATCCCATTTTAAAATAACCATTTAAAGATTTCTTTATCCATTTGAAATAAGTCCCTTTAAAATTTCTACCTTGTTGGGAAAAAGTGTCTATACTTTCCCTTCAGTTTTTTTTCCTTATTTTCCTTTTAATCAACCTAATTAACATTAATTATTCTAATGTTTTTATTAGCATCTGTAAGATCTGCTGAGGAGAAGAGGAGAACACAAATAAGTCTTCCCAAACTGGTTTTTCTTGCTTGTTTTAAACTAAGGGAGTTCTTAAGTTAACCATTTTATATATATATAAATTTAATATAATTTGATTAATTTTCCTCACAGGTACCAATAAAATAGCTGTTTATAATGAGAGGTCTATAGAAATTTACCAATTTAAAGTTTTTTCAGTTTGAAGGATCCATCATTTGGCTATTAATGAGATATATCTTAATAATGATTCAAACCAATGAGACACAAGAGGGTTTCCCACAAGAGAGTGTTAAGGATGCTGCCTAAACAAGATCCGGAAAGTTTACTCCAAAAAATACTTTAAGAAAGTAAAGGTCTTTGTTGTACAGGCTGACACAATGAAGGTTAAGATGGCAAAAAGCCCCTGAGAGTTGGTACAGTCACACAAAAGACTACTCAGAATCCCAGTCTATTCAGTTGGCTGCCAAATGTATACCATATGTGTACCATTTTCATGGCAGAGACCAAATTCTCAAAATACACACAGGCTCATGCACACACACACACAACTCCGAAGATCAGGTAGAACATTTACATGTCAAAGACACAGGAAGAGAAATGCAAGTTCCCCCTAGAAGGGCTTTGTTTCTCTAAGGTTAGAATTCTGAGAAGATGTTTTATCAAGACAGTTTTTTCTAACTTAGCTGTGTACACTATAAAATAGCCCCATTTTAGTCATTTTCAGGGCAAAATTTTCTTTAGTTCCCAATTAAGCAAGTACTTGTAAGTGTAAGTTTTGTATGTACATAAACCTTTCCAGGGTATTGGAGGCTGGCAATATGTTGTCCCTTTTTCTTTTGTTTTGAAAGCCTTGCTCCCCATTCTGAGGTTGGTTTGTTGAAATAAAATCAAAATCACTTGTGAGAATAATGTGATGTGCCAATGTGCTGCTTGTGAGCTTAACTGCTCTACATTTTACCCCAGAGTCATTTCAGCTCCTCTATGTGTCTTGGGTTCTTCCTCTGTTATTATAAGACCACCATGGGTGCCCAGATCATGGAATGGCCAGTTCTTATTCATGTCCCTGGCAGAGCAAGCTTTAATTAAAATGAATGGGTTTCCCTATAGGGACTGCAGCATGGTATGAGGACTTGCTTCCACCACTTTTGCGAGTTTCTCAATTACCTGAGGAAGCAATTGCTGGCTGAGAAGAGATGTCCCCTTCTTCAGAGCTGAAAGCTCTCATACGATTTCAGTTTTATTTCAGCAAACTCTATTAAGGTAGCCAATTCAAGGAAAAATGACGGGTCAGTCTTCCCCCTAATTACCCAGTCCAACCTATTCAGTGTTCTTTTAAATGACCAAAGTCTTCCCAGTCTTTCACCTGAGGATAAAACCACCATGTTTAAACTGAGCAAAATCTTTCTCAGTGTCTTTCACAGAGGATAGCCCAGGTACTTCTTCTTGAAACTAAATTTCAAGGACAACCTACTCCTCCAGAGAGGAGTTTAACACGACTGAATAAAATTTAGGATTATCAACCAATAATGGGAGATCCATGAACCAGGATAGACTCACCCAAATATGCCTGGACTCTCCGAGGAGGTAGTGTTAGACCTTCGCGGTCTCCTAGGAGTTTCGACTCGCCCAGGAAACAACAAGAGTCGGAAGCCGATGCAAAACGCAAGAGGTTTATTGAAGGCCGGTGCACCGGGGTTCCTTGGTCCTCACGCAGGAGGTCGAAGAAGGAACCCTTTTGGGCGCGAATATGTCAGTTTTATAGGTTCCCACTGCCCCGTATGTAAATTATAGATTTGGTTGTGTTCTCCTGCTGATTGGTCCCGGCTTAGGCTCGGACCAGAGAGGGAACTTGTCCCCAGCTTCCTGATTGGTCTTTGACAGACACCTTTTTTACATTTTGTTATCTCCCTCCTTCTC
>NW_020837962.1:31091256-31143001 GCF_003676395.1 Aethalodelphis obliquidens
GGAGAGTTCTTAATCATTAGCTGGAACAATGTCCCTCGAGTCCCACAGTAGACAGGACCAAGAGACTTCTGCTTGTACCAGGCTCCAGATCCTCGTAGAGTTCAGGCAAAGGAGAGAGATCTGCTCTGGGTCCCTTTGTGGTTGCCAAAATTGTTGACTGAAAAAAATACACAACCTAAAAGTTGAGAATTATGTTGTATAAGGAGGATTTTCTGAGAACTAAAGCTTGGAAAACAGTCTCTCAGATCACTCTGAGGGACTGGGCTGAAGACGTAAGGGAAGAGCCAGGATATATAGGAGTTTTGCAACAAAAACCAGGTAGTCAGGATATCAAAAGATTACTGTTAAGTAAAGAAAACCAGACATCTCAAGTTAATGAATTTAGTGCTTTTCTATGCTGGGAAGATATGAGTCTGGGCTCATTGAAATCATTCCTTTAATATGCACCTTAGCTATCTAGGGCCAATATCCTGTTCTCTCCATCCTGAATACCCTCAGGGTGCACAGTTGAAGGTGGCTGCAGTGGCTGAGGGATTGGCAGCAGGCAACCTCTTTGTCTCCATCCTGAATTTCCTTAGAGCTCACTGTCAGTAGTGGCTGTAGTGGCTGATGTCTTGATGAACACAGTATCCTTTATTTGCGGATATGGCAGGTAACATTTCTCATCTACTGCTGCACCCCACAGGCCAGCAAGCTCTATAGTTTCCCAGCCTCAAGAGCTCAGAAAGAGCCCACAGTCAGCAACAGAGACATCAGTGGTTTATTAGATAGGGGATCTTACATGTCCAAAGCAAGATCCCGAGCAACAGCCTACTGTATATGGCAGATGGCAGGCAGGACATGGCCACAGCCCTTGCTATGGGAGTTGGTGTATTACCAGTTATAGGGGGAATTGATTTCAGGTTGGCTCTTTGGTTACCAGGAAAAACAGCAGAAGGGCACGTTCCTCAGAGCCTCTTTGATAAACTTGCAGGGTAGAGCCATTCTGATCTAAAGATTAGAACAATCACTAGGTAGGGTGGGATGAGAGAGTATGGGGGTTAGGGGGTGGGGGGCTGGGTTGTGGGGAACAGCATATATACAGTTACTGATTAGGCTCTGTGGCTAAGAGGGAAGGTCAGTCAGGTGAGTAGGGTGTAGGTCAAGCAGGGGCTGGTCAAGGAGGGGTGTAGAGAGAGCAAGAGAACTGCCATCTTGCATGGTTTCCAGGAAAACAAAAGTGTGAGAGGATTTCTTAACCATTGTCGTTTTCTAGGAGCTCAGGTAAAGTTCAACATTGTTCTTCCTTATCCCTGCCCACCCCATTCACAGTTCCCATTGCTTAGAGCAGCAGATTTGTGCTGGATGTTAAGAAATCTGTCCCTTCATTAATAGCCTCTCAGGGGTGTGAGGCTGCTTAGACCTTTCTACATTATGTGAGGAGAATTGACATCTCCTGGGGGTTTGTTTGAAAGGTCCAGCTTCCAGGCTCAACTGTGAGCCACTAGTGGGGATGGAAGTGTAGGCCTTCAACCTCAGCAGCTTCACTTCTGCAGGCTTCTGCTGCCCTCAGCTCTGTGCCTCTGAGGGTGAGGAGTTGGTTGCCCAGGTAACTTGGCCCTCAGGTGATCAATTCACCCCAGCATGGCTGCAGGTGCTTGACCATCTTCCCCTTTCCATCCTCCTACTACACTGTACTTAGTTGCTAAGTCAGTGTTTAGTAGGGCTGGGTTGGTGTTTAAGGTGAGGGTTTTGGCCATTTTGTTGAGTTACTCAGTTCTCCTGGGTCTCTCCCATGTAAAATGTTGTTAAACTTTTGTTTGATTTTCTCCTGTTAATCTGTCCCATGTCAGCTTAATTCTTAGACCAGCCAGAAGAACTTAGAAGGGTAGAGGAAAATTTTTTCTTCCCTGACAGGATAAATGTACCTCCCAGGTAATTCTAATGGGCACCCAGGGGTGAGACCCAATGCTCTCAATGTTCACTGAGAACAGTGCTTCTCAAGCTGCAGTGTGCCTAGAGGATCTCGTCTAAATGCAGATTCTCATCAGCAGGCCTGGGGTGGGGCCTGGCATTTCTATCAGGTTCCCAGAGGGTACCAGTGCTGTGGTTTTGGGGATCACACTTAAAAGTAGTGAAGTCTAGAACAGAACAATGGCTCCACAGCAGAATCCCAGGGGAGCTTTAAAAGTTACCAATGGCTAGACCCCATCCCTCATTCTGAAGTAATTGTGTGCAGCGAGGCTCAGACACTAGGAATTTTAAATGCTCCTTTAGGTGATTCCAATGTGCAGCCAGGGTTGAGAACTGCTGATTTAAAATGATGGGATGCAGTGCTTTTAATAGCGTTGATATCATTCCATGCCTTACCTCCCTTGCTGCTGTCTTTTTGCTCCAAACTGAGCCTTCTAAATGCCCCATTCGAGGTTCCAGGATAATCTATGGAAGGCAGAAGTCCCTAAACCACCTTTGTGCATCCCTTATTCCTCCTTCTTCCCAGAAGTGTTCATCAGTGAGTCCTCCTCATTAGTCTGGACAGGGACAAGGTATTAAAGCACTCCCTGAGATAAAGTTTTTGAGAATGATGTGCCGTCCTGATAGAGGTTTGAGTGGTGGATAGGTGCAGAGTCAAAGTCCTCTTTCATCCTACCATCTCCACTGTGGGCTGCAGCACATTTGGGGGCTTGCTTCTCACTTTCTCCCCTCCGCCCAACTCAGAGCAGGGGCCTGTATAGCTCTACCTGACCTTCTCTTTGTCCAGGAGTCCCATCCATGGCATCTGGACCCACTTCAGTGATGCTGACTGGCACTGGCCCAGTGCCACATGCTGCTCAGCTGGATACTCCCTGGGGTGGTGGGGTCCACCTCCCTGCTGGTCTAACCTTGAATCACACTTTTGTAGTCATTTAGCCTCTGACCTGGTCAACAATTCCAGAGCCAATATAGCCTATCAGATGGGTAACCCTACCCTCAGGCCTCAGATTCTCCCCTATCCCTCTCACTGCATAAGGAATCCAACCAAATTTTGAGATAGGATTACCAACTCTGCTTTACCACTAGCTCCCTGCTTCCCAATCCTTGTCACCTCTCCCAGAGTCTCCAATTATTTCTAGGACTGTCTTAATACATAAAAGCTACTCAAAGCAAAATTTGTTGGAAATCAATTTTATTCATTAAAGTATACAATTAGGGCACTTCTAGTGATGGAGGAAAATCAAACAACAATGGGATACATTGCACTGAAAAGGGGGTTTTCTCTGCTGAAGCCATTATTGGAATGAGTGCCATTAATTTTATAAAAAAAGGTATCATATGCAGAAAGGCTCTAACAACCACTTTAGGTGATTTGGAGCCTTTACTGGTTATGAAGTGTGGAAACTGAGGATGGAGAGGCCTGTTGCAGTGTGCCCATTCCCAGACCTGGAATGGGAGAGATCTTTGAAGCTGCACTTATCAGGTGGCTTTGATCCTCCCAGTCCTAGAGATAAAGACAAGATGAGGGAGATATTAATATTATTATTTATACTTATGTAACTTACATTTGGGGACTCTTTTGTAAATTGCTTAAGGCACTACTGATTTATATGTAATTTCACTTCTCGTAGCATCACTTCTGGGTGGAGGATAAAGGCTTTAGGTAGTTCCAAGAGTGCTCATTAAGCCAAGTCTAATGGGAACAAATGTTCCCTTTACAGTTTGGCTTTTATGGGAAATTACATCTTTAGTAGAAACTTGTGTGCTTTAGTGACCTAGGATGGTGGTTTTTGAAAGATTTCCCTGTTGAAAACACATATGGAGAATGTATTGGAGTGAGTCACAGGCAGCTTGGAAAAGTGGTGGCCTGGATTATGGTTTTGACAGAGGGTCTCCACTAGGAAAAAAGGTGATTCAAATATAAAATATATCATCATTATTATTTTTTTAATAAGTTTATTTATTTATTTTTGGCTGCTTTGGGTCTTCGTTGCAGTGCACGGGCTTCTCATTGCAGTGGCTTCTCTTGCTGTGGAGCACGGGCTCTAGGCACACGGGCTTCAGTAGTTATGGCACGTGGGCTCTAGAGCTCAGGCTCAGTAGTTGTGGTGCACGGGCTTAGTTGCTCCGTGGCCTGTGGGATCTTCCCGGACCAGTGCTCGAACCCGTGTCCCCTGCATTGGCAGGCGGACACTCAACCACTGTGCCACCAGGGAAGCCTTGATGCCTTTTTTTTTAAAGAAAAAAAGAAACAAAACACTTTTTATTTTTGAAATACCTACAAATTCACTAGAAGTTTCAAAGAAATTTACACAGAGATTCCAAGTGGCCTTTACCCAGCTTCCTCCAAAAATAACAGAGTTATAGTACAATATCAAAACCAGAAAATTGACAGTGGCACAAAACACAGAATGTATTCAGATTTCACCAGTTATATATGCACTCCTTAGAACGTGTTTGTGTATAGCTCTAAATAATTTGATCACATGTGTAACCTCAAGATACTCAACTTACACCATCACTTCAACACTCCCTCATGATAATTCTTTATAGCGCCACCCACACATACCCTAATTCCAATCTCTAACCCTTGGCTACCACTACTCTCTTCTCCATTTCTATAATTATGCCATATATATATGATATTGGCTTTCTTCATTCAGCATAATTTTCCTTAGTATTCATCCAAATTTTTGTGTATATCAGTAATTAATTCCTTTTTATTGCTGAGTCATATTCCATGGTATGAATGTGTCAAAGTTTTTTAACCATTCACCCTTTGAAGGACATCTAAGTAGTTTCTGGTTTGGACAATAAATACAAATAAAACTGCTACAAATATTTGTGTGCAAGTTTCTGTGTGAAAATACATTTTTGTTTCTTTGGGATGATATATGCCTAAGACACAATTGCTAATCATAAGGTAATCCCATTTTTCAGTATTTATTTATTTATTTATTTTTTCAGCTGCACCACATGACTTGCAGGAATCTCAGTTCCCTGACCAGTGATTGAACCCGGGCCACAGCAGTGAAAGCCTGGGGTTCTAACCACTAGGTGACCAGGGAACTCCCCTGTTTTTCAGTTTTAAGAGGAAATTCCAAATTATTTTCTAGGTTGACTGCACCATTTAACAGCCTCACCAACAGTGTATGAGTGATTCAGTTTCTCTGCATCCTCACTAATATTTAGTATCACTGTTTTTTATTTTAGCCATTCTGATAGGTATATAGTGATACCTCACTGTGGTTTTAATTTGCATTTCTCTAATGCCATATGATGCTGAATATTGTTTCATATACTTACTTGCAACAGAATCTCCTTCAGTAAAGTGTTAATGTCTTTTGCCCATTTTCTAATTTGATTGTTTGCTTTTTTATTGTTGATTTTTGAGAATTCTTTATATATTCTATATACTAGCTCTTTGTCAGATATGTAGTTTGTAAATATTTTTCTCTCTTTTCATCTGCTGCACAGGGAGTTTTACAGAACAAAATTTTAAATTTTTTATAAGATCTAATATATCAATTTTTGCTTTATGGATTTCCTTTTAAGGTTTGTGCTTTTGGTGTCAAGCCCAAGGACTTGACTTTTGGCCTAGTCCCAAGTCCCAAAGATTTTCTCCTGCTCTTTTCTAGAAAAAATATATAAATGGAGGTTTATTTTTTTGCCAATAGATTTTCAATTCCTTCAGCACCATTTATTGAAAATGAATACATTGGATTCCTTTTGCTACTTTGCTAAAAATTAGGCATATTTATGTAGATTTATTTCTGTGTTGTCCACTATTTTCCATTGATCTATGTATCTACCACTCCACCAATCCCACAGTCTTAATTACTATAGCTTCTTTCTCAAAATTATTTTGTGTATTAAAAAAAAAAAAAGCAGCGCTTTGAGGAAGATGCGGTCACCACTGCAGTGGAGCCCGGGGACTCCCGCTTCTGCACCTGACTCAACACTGTTTGCTCTCACCCAGGAGCAAGTCAGTCAGAAAGCTGCACCGCAGTCATAGCCTAGCGGAAAGACTTCCCTGGAGCCAGAGGTAGCGATTCACCGGATTAGAATCACCCTCACCAGCTGCAACACGAAGTCTTTGGAGAAGGTATGTGATGACCTAATCAGAGGCGAGAAGGAAAAGAATCTCAGAGTGAAAGGACTGTTTTGTACGCCTACCAAGACTCTGAAAATAACTACCAGGAAAACTCCTTGTCATGAAGGTTCCAAATGAGGATCCACAAGTGACTCATTGACCTGCACAGTCCTTCTGAGATTAAGCAGATCATTTCCATCAGTATTGAGCCAGGAGTCAAGGTTGAAGTCACCATTGCCGATGCTTAAATCAACATTTTTAATAAATTGATAATCAGTTGTTAAAAAAAGAAAGCAAAATAAGCCCAAAACAAACAATAAGAAGAAAAAATAAAAAGCAGAAATAGATTGGAAAAAAGAAAACAATAGAGAAAATAAGTGAAATAAAAAGCTGGCTCTTTGCATACAAATGGCCACAGGCACATGAAAATTTGCCCAACAGTGTTAATTATTAGAGACATGCATTCAAAACTGCAATGAGGTATCACCTTACACTGGTCAGAATGGCCATCACCAAAAGACTACAAACTATAAATGTTGGAAAGGGTGTGGACAAAAGGGAACTATCCTACACTGTTGGTGGGACTGTTAAGTTTGTACAGCCACTATGGAAAACAGTATGGAGGTTCCTCAAATAACTAAAAATAGAATTGCCATATGATCCAGCAATCCCACTCCTGGACATATATCCAGACAAAACTATGCACCCCTATGTTCATAGCACCACTATTCACAGTAGTATTCACAGGGAAACAACCTAAATGTCTATTGACAGATGAATGGATAAAGAAGATGTGGTACCTGTGTACAATGGATTACTACTCAGCCATAAAAAAGAGTGAAATAATACCATTTGCAGCAAGATGGATGGAAGTAGTGATTATCGTACTAAGTGAAGTAAGCCAAAAAGAGAAAAACAAGTACCATATGATATCACTTATATGTGGAATCTAAAATGTGACATAAATGAACTTTTTTGTGTGTGTGTGGTACACGGGCCTCTCACTGTTGTGGCCTCTCCCGTTGCAGAGCACAAGCTCCAGACGCACAGGCTCAGCAGCCATGGCTCACGGGCCCAGCTGCTCCACAGCATGTGGGATCTTCCTGGACCAGGGCACGAACCCATGTCCCCTGCATCGGCAGGTGGACTCTCAACCACTGCGCCACCAGCGAAGCCCTAAATGAGCTTTTATGAAACAGAAACGTACTCACAGACATAGAGAACAGAGTTGTGGTTGTAAAGAGGAAGGGGGGTGATGGCAAAGGGATGGAGTGGGAGTTTGGGGTTAGCAGATGCAAACTATTATATATAAAATGGATAAACGAACAAGGTCCTACTGTATAGGACAGGAAACTATATTCAATATTCTGTGATAAACCATAATGGAAAAGAATATTTTAAAAAAAGAATGTAAAGAACTGGTTCTTTGAAAAAATAAATCACAAATCACCAATATCAGGATTGAAATAAGGAATATCACAACAGATTCTGCAGCTGTTAAAGGGTAATTAGGGAATAGTGTAAACAACTTCACAATCATAATTTGACAATTTAGAAGAAAGGGATTAAAATTCCTAAGAAACCACAGACTATCATAACTCAGCCAAGATGAAATAGATAGCCTAAATAGCCTATAACTATTAAAGAAGTTGAATCTATCATTTAAAATCTCCCCCCAAAAAGAAATCCCACATTAAGATGGCTTCACTGGAGTTTTAACAAACATTCAGAGAAGAATTAACATTAATTTTACATAATATCGTCCAGAATACAGAAGAGGAGGGCACTTTCCAATTTGTTTTATGAGGTCGCTGTTACCTTACTACCAAAACTCAACTAAGAGAGCACAATAAAAAAAATATAGACAATTAGAAGACCAGAATCTCTCATATAGTCAAACACAAAATCCTCAACAAAATTTTAGCAAGTTGAGTCCAACAGACTATAAAAAGGACAATATTCCCTGACAAAGTGGAATAAATTTCAGGTGTACAAGGCTAGTTTAATATTTGAAATCAATCCATGAAATCCATTATATCACAAACTAAAGAAGAAAATTCATATGATAATATCAATTGATGAAGAAAAGGAATTGAACAAAATTTAACACTCATGATAAAAAAATTTTTCTCAGAATTCATATTAAAATTTTCTTGAAGTGGGCTTCCCTGGTGGCACAGTGGTTGAGAGTCCGCCTGCCGATGCAGGGGACACAGGTTCGTGCCCCAGTCTGGGAAGATCCCACATGCCACGGAGCGGCTGGGCCCGTGAGCCATGGCCACTGAGCCTGCGCGTCCAGAGCCTGTGCTCCGCAATGGGAGAGGCCACAACAGCAAGAGGCCTGCGTACCGCAAAAAAAAAAAAAGAAAAAAACATTTCTTGAAGTAAGTACTTAGATTTTTTTGGGTGTGTGGGCATAAGTTTCTATTTCTATTTTATTTATTTATTTATTTATTGGCTGCACCATGCGGATGCAGAACTTCCCTGCCCAGGGATCAAACCCATACTCCCTGCATTGAAAACATGGAGTCTTAACCACTGGGCCACCAGAGAAGTCCCCATTTCTCTTATTTTTTTAGATTTATTTTATAATTTAATTTTTATTTTATTTATTTATTTTTTGTGGTACGCGGGCCTCTCACTGTTGTGGCCTCTCCTGCTGAGGAGCATAGGCTCTGGATGCACAGGCTCAGCGGCCATGGCTTACGGGCCCAGCCGCTCCACGGCATGTGGGATCCTCCCAGAATGGGGCACGAACCTGTGTCCCCTGCATCGGCAGGCAGACTCTCAACCACTGCGCCACCAGGGAAGCCCTAATTTTTATTTTATATTGGGGTATAGCTGGTTTACAAAGTTGTGTTATTTTCAGTTGTACAGCAAAGTGGTTTAGTTATACATATATCCATGTTTTTCAGATTTTTTTCCCATATGGGTTATTACAGAATATTGAGTAGAGTTCCCTGTGTTATACAATAGGCCCTTGTTGATTATCTATTTTATATGTAGTAGTGTGTATATGTTACTCCCAAACTCCTAATTTATCCATTCCCCCACCCTTCTCCTTTGGTAACCATAAGTTTGTTTTCCACGTCTGTGAGTTGGTTTCCATTTTGTAAATAAGTTCATTTAAATCACCTTTTTCAGATTCAACATATATGTGATATCATATGATATTTGTCTTTCTTTTTCTGACTTATTTCGCTTAGTATGATAATCTCTAGGTCCATCCATGTTGCTACAAATGGCATTATCTCATTTTTGTAAAAGATATTTTGATGTGTACCATTTTAAAAGTCTTTAGGGAACTTGTTACAATATTGTTTCTGTTTTATGGTTTTGTATTTTTGTTGTTTTGTGGGGTTTTTTGGCCACGAGGCATGCAGGATCTTAGCTCCCTGATGAAGGATTGAACCCTCACCCCCTGCATTGGAAGGCGAAGTCTTAACCACTGGACCACCAGGGAAGTCCTTATTTCATGCGTTTTTTTTAATGGCTGAGTAATATTCCATTGTATACATGTACCACATCTTCTTTATCCATTTCTCTTGATGGATATTTAGGTTTCTTCCATGTCCTGGCTGTTGTAAATAGTGCTACAATAAACAGTGGGGTGCATGAATCTTTTTGAAGTATGGTTTTCTCTGGATATGTGCCTAGGACTGAAATTGCTGGATCATATGGTAGCTCTATTTTTAGTTTCTAAGAAACCTCCATACTGTTCTCCATAATGGTTGTACCAATTTACATTCCCACCAATAGTCTAAGAGAGTTCCTTTTCTCCACACCTTCTCCAGCATTTATTGTTTGTAGACTTTTTAATGATGGCAATTCTGATCAATGTGAGGTGATTCCTCATTGTACTTTTTATTTGCATTTCTCCAATAATTAGAGATGCTGAGCATCTTTTCATATAATTTTTGGCCATCTGTATGTCTTCTTTGAAGAAATGTCTATTTAGATCTTCTGTCCATTATTATTTTTTTTTTTTTTTTGCGGTACGCGGGCCTCTCACTGTTGTGGCCTCTACCATTGTGGAGCACAGACTCCGGACATGCAGGCTCAGTGGCCATGGCTCACGGGCCTAGCCACTCCATGGCATGTGGGATCTTCCTGGACTGGGGCACGAACTCGTGTCCCCTGCATTGGCAGGCGGACTCTCAACCATTGCGCCACAAGGGAAGCCCTTCTGCCCATTTTTTGATTGGGTATTTTTTGTCTGTTTGTTTTTGTTTTTTGGTTTTGATGTTGACCTGCATGAGCTGTTTGTATATTTTGGAGATTAACCCCTTGTTGGTTGCTTCGTTTGCAAATATTTTCTCCCATTCTGTGGGTTGTCTTCTCATTTTCTTTATTGTTTCCTAAGCTATATAAAAGCATTTAAGTTTAATTAGGTCCCAGTTGATTATTTTTGTTTTTATTTTCATTTCTCAAGGAGGTGGATCAAAAAGACGTTGCTGAGATTTATATGAATGAGTGTTCTGCCTATGTTGTCCTCTTAAGAGTTTTACAGTATCTGGGCTTACATTTAGGACTCTAATCCATTTTGAGTTTATTTTTGTGTATGGTGTTAGGGAGTGTTCTAACTTCATTCTTTTACATGTAGCTGTCCAGTTTTCCCAACACCACTTATTGAAGAGGCTGTCTTTTCTCCATTGTATATTCTTGCCTCCTTTGTCAAAGATAAGGTAACCATATGAGCATGCGTTTACCTCTGGGCTTTCTCTATTGCTCCATTGATCTATATTTCAGTTTTTGTGCCAGTACCATACTGTTTTGATGACTCTAGCTTTAGAGTATAGTCTGAAATCAGGGAGCCTGCTTCCTTCAGCTCCGTTTTTCTTTCTCAAGATTGCTTTGACTATTCATGGTCTTTTGTGTTTCCATACAAATTGTAAAATTTTTTGTTCTTGTTCTGTGAAAAGTGCCATACATAATTTGATAGGGATTCTATTGAATCTGTAGTTTGCTTTAGGCAGTATAGTCATTTTCATTATATTGATTCTTCCAGTCCAAGAACATGGTATATCTCTCCATCTGTTTGTATCATTTTTTATTTCTTTCAGCAGTATCTTATAGTTTTCTGTATACAGGTCTTTTGCCTCCTTAGGTAGGTTTATTCCTAGGTATTTCATTCTTTTTCTTGCAATGATACATAAGATTGTTCCTTTAATTTCTTTTTCTGAATTTTCCTTGTTATTGTATAGAAATGCAAGAGATTTCTGTGTATTAATTTTTTATCCCACAACTTTGCTGAATTCATTGATGAACTCTAGGAGTTTTCTGGTAGCATCCTTAGGGTTTTCTATGTATAGTATCATGTCATCTGCAAACAGTGACAGTTTTACTTCTTTTCCAGTTTGGATTCATTTATTTCTTTTTCTTCTCTAACTGCTGTGGCTAAAACTTCCAAAACTATGTTGAATTATTGTGGTGAGAGTGGGCAACCTTGTCTTGCTCCTGATCTTAGTGGAAATGATTTCAGTTTTTCACCATTGAAAGATGTTAGTTGTGCGTTTGTCATATATGACCTTTATTATGTTGAGGTAAGTTCCTTCTATGTCTACTTTCTGCAAGGTTTTTATCATAAATGGGTGTTGAATTTTGTCAAAAGGTTTTTCTGCATCTATTGCGGTGATCATATGGTTTTTCTCCTTCAATTTGTTAATATTGTGTATCACATTGTTTGATTTGTGTATGTTGAAGAATCCTTGCATTCCTGGGATAAACCCCATTTGATCATGGTATATGATCCCTTTAATGTGTTGTTGGATTCTGTTTGCTACTATTTTGTTGAGGATTTTTACGTCTATATTCATCAGTGATATTGGTCTGTAATTTTCTTTTTCTGTAGTCTCTTTGTCTGCTTTTGGTATCAGGGTGATGGTTGCCTCATAGAATGGGTTTGGGAGTGCTCCTTCCTCTGAAATTTTTTGGAAGAGTTTGAGAAGGATGGGTATTAGCTATTCTCTAAATGTTTCGTAGAATTCACCTGTGAAGCCATCTGGTCCGGGACTTTTGTTTCCTGGATTTTTAATCACTGTTTCAATTTCATTACTTGTGATTTGTCTGTTCATATTTTCTATTTCTTCCTGGTTCAGTCTTGGAAGATTACATCTTTCTAAGAATTTGTCCGTTTCTTCCAGGTTGTCCATTTTATTGGCATAGAGTTGCTTGTAGTAGTCTCGTAGGATGCTTTGTATTTCTGCGGTGTCTGTTGTAACTACTCCTTTTTCATTTCTAATTTTATTGATTTGAGTCCTCTCCCTCTTTTTCTTGGTGAGTCTGGCTAATGGTTTGTCAATTTTATCTTCTCAAGAACCAGCTTTTACTTTTATTGATCCATGCTATTGTTTTCTTTGTTTCTATTTCATTCATTTCTGCTCTGATCTTTATGATTTCTTTCCTTCTGCTAACTTTGTGTTTTGTTTTTTCTTCTTTCTCTAGTTCCTTTAGGTGTAAGGTTAGATTGTTTATTTGAGATTTTTCTTGTTTCTTGAGGTTGGATTGTATTGCTATAAACTTCCCTCTTAGAACGGCTTTTGCTGCATCCCATAGGTTTTGGGACATCATATTTTCATTGTCATTTGTTTTTAGGTATTTTTTTAAAATTTCCTCTTGATTTATTCAGTGGTCTCTTGGTTATTAAGTAGTGTATTGTTTTGCCTTCATGTGTTTGTATTTTTTACATATTTTTTCCTGTAATTGATGTGTAGTCTCATAGCATTGTGGTTGGAAAGGATACTTGATACGATTTCAATTTTCTTAAATTTGCCAAGGTTTAATTTGTGACCCACGATATGATCTATCCTGGAGAATGTTCCATGAGCACTTGAGAAGAAAGTGAATTCTCTTGTTTTTGGATGGAATATCCTATAAATATCAATTAAGTCCATCTTGTTTAATGTACCATTTAAAGCTTGTGTTTCCTTATTTATTTTCATTTTCGATGTCCCTTGGTGAAAGTGGGGTGTTACAGTCCCCTACTATTATTCTGTTACTGTCAATATCCCCTTTTATGACTGTTAGCATTTGTCTTATGTACTGAGGTGCTCCTATGTAGGGTGCATAAATACTTACAATTGCTATATCTTCTTCTTGGACTGATCCCTTTATCATTATGTAGTGTCCTTCTTTGTCTCTTGTAATAGTCTTTATTTTAAAGTCTATTTTGTCCGATATGAGAATTGCTACTCCACCTTTCTTTTGATTTCCATTTGCATGGAATATCTTTTTCCATCCACTCACTTTCAGTCTGTATGTGTCCCTAGATCTGAAGTGGTCTCTGGTATATAAGGGTCTTTTTTTTTGTATCCATTTAGCCAGTCTATGCCTTTTTTTTTTTTCTCATCTTTATTGGAGTATAATTGCTTTACGATGGTGTTAGTTTCTGCTTTATAACAAAGTGAATCAGTTATACATATACATATGTTCCCATATCTCTTCCATCTTGCGTCTCCCTCCCTCCCACCCTCCCTATCCCACCCCTCTAGGTGGTCACAAAGCACCGAGCTGATCTCCAAGTGCCATACGGCTGCTTACCACTAGCTATCTATTTTACATTTGGTAGTGTATATATGTCCATGCCACTCTCTCGCTTTGTCACGGCTTACCCTTCCCCCTCCCCATATCCTCAAGTCCATTCTCTAGGAGGTCTGTGTCTTTATTCCTGTCTTACCCTTAGGTTCTTCATGAAATTTTGTCCCCCTAAATTCCATATATATGTGTTAGCATACGGTATTTGTATTTCGCTCTCTGACTTACTTCACCTTGTATGACAGACTCTAGGTCTATCCACCTCATTAAAAATATCTCAATTTCGTTTCTTTTTATGGCTGAGTAATATTCCATTGTATATATGTGCCACATCTTCTTTATCCAATCATCCAATGATGGACACTTAGGTTGTTTCCACCTCCTGACTATTGTTAATAGAGCTGCAATGAACATTTTGGTACATGACTCTTTTTGAATTATGGATTACACAGGGTATATGCCCAGTAGTGGGATTGCTGGGTCATATGGTAATTCTATATGTAGTTTTTTAAAGAAACTCCATACTGTTCTCCATAGTGGCTGTATCAATTTACATTCCCACCAGCAGTGCATGAGTGTTCCCTTTTCTCCACGCGGTCTCCAGCATTTATTGTTTCTAGATTTTTTTTTTTAATTTTTATTTATTTATTTATTTTTTTGTGGTACGCGGGCCTCTCACTGCTGTGGCCTCTCCCGTTGCGGAGCACAGGCCCCAGATGCACAGGCCCAGCGGCCATGGCCCATGGGCCCAGCCGCTCCGCGGCATGTGGGATCCTCCCGGACTGGGGCACGAACCCATGTCCCCTGCATCGGCAGGCGGACTCTCAACCACTGCACCACCAGGGAAGCCCTTTTAGATTTTTCGATGATGGCCATTCTGACCGGTGTGAGGTGATATCTCATTGTAGTTTTGATTTGCATTTCTCTAATGATTAATGATGTTGACCATTCTTTCATGTGTTTGTTGGCAGTCTGTATATCTTCTTTGGAGAAATGTCTATTTAGGTCTTCTGCCCATTTTTGGATTGGGTCGTTTGTTTTTTTCTAATTGAGCTGTATGAGCTGCTTGTAAATTTTGGAGATTAATCCTTTGTCAGTTGCTTCATTTGCAAATATTTTCTCCCATTCTGAGGGTTGTCTTATCGTCTTGTTTATGGTTTCCTTTGCTGTGCAAAAGCTTTTAAGTTTCATCAGGTCTCATTTGTTTATTTTTGTTTTTATTTTCATTTCTCTAGGAGGTGGGTCAAAAAGGTTATTGCTGTGATTTATGTCATAGAGTGTTCTGCCTGTGTTTTCCTCTAAGAGTTTGATAATTTCTGGGCTTACATTTATGTCTTTAACCCATTTTGAGCTTATTTTTTTGTATGGTGTTAGGAAGTGATCTAATCTCATACTTTTACATGTACCTGTCCAGTTTTCCCAGCACCACTTATTGAAGAGGCTGTCTTTTCTCCACTGTACATTCTTGCCTCCTTTATCAAAGATAAGGTGACCATAGGTGTGTGGGTTTATTTCTGGGATTTCTATACTGTTCCATTGACCTATATTTCTGTTTTTGTGCCAGTACCATACTGTCTTGATTACTGTAGCTTTGTAGTATAGTCTGAAGTCAGGGAGCCTGATTCCTTCAGATCCGTTTTTCATTCTCAAGATTGCTTTGGCTATTCGGGATCTTTTGTGTTTCCATACAAACTGTGAAATTTATTGCTCTAGTTTTGTGAAAAATGCCAGTGGTAGTTTGATAGGGATTGCACTGAATCTGTAGATTGCTTTGGGTAGTAGAGTCATTTTCACAATGTTAATTCTTCCAATCCAAGAACATGGTATATCTCTCCATCTATTTGTATCAACTTTAATTTCTTTCATCAGTGTCTTATAATTTTCTGCATACAGGACTTTTGTCTCCTTAGGTAGGTTTATTCCTAGATATTTTATTCTTTTGTTGCAATGGTAAATGGCAGTGTTTTCTTGATTTCACTTTCTGATTTTTCATCATTAGTGTATAAGAATGCCAGAGATTTCTGTGCATTAATTTTGTATCCTGCTACTTTACCTAATTCATTGATTAGCTCTAGTAGTTTTCTGGTGGCATCTTTAGGATTCTCTATGTATAGTATCATGTCATCTGCAAAGAGCGACAGCTTTACTTCTTCTTTTCCGATTTGGATTCCTTTTATTTCCTTTTCTTCTCTGATTGCTCTGGCTAAAACTTCCAAAACTATGTTGAATAAGAGTGGTGAGAGTGGGCAACCGTGTCTTGCTCCTGATCTTAGAGGAAATGCTTTCAGTTTTTCACCATTGAGGACGATGTTGGCTGTGGGTTTGTCATATATGACCTTTATTAAGTAGAGGGAAGTTCCCTCTATGCCTACTTTCTGCAGGGTTTTTATCATAAATGGGTGTTGAATATTGTTGAAAGCTTTCTCTGCATCTATTGAGATGATCATATGGTTTTTCTCCTTCAATTTTTTAATATGGTGTATCACATTGATTGATTTGCATATATTGAAGAATCCTTGCATTCCTGGAATAAACCCCACTTGATCATGTTGCATGATCCTTTTAATGTGCTGTTGGATTCTGTTTGCTAGTATTTTGTTGAGGATTTTTGCATCAATGTTCATCAGTGATATTGACCTGTACTTTTCATTCTTTGTGACAACCTTGTCTGTTTTTGATATCAAGGTGATGGTGGCCTCGTAGAATGAGTTTGGGAGTGTTCCTCCCTCTGCTATATTTTGGAAGAGTTTGAGAAGGATAGGTGTTAGCTCTTCTCTAAATGTTTGATAGAATTTGCCTGTGAAGCCATCTGGTCCTGGGCTTTGGTTCATTGGAAGATTTTTAATCACAGTTTCAATTTCAGTGCTTGTGATTGGTCTGTTCATATTTTCTATTTCTTCCTGATTCAGTCTTGGCAGATTGTGCATTTCTAAGAATTTGTCCATTTCTTCCAGGTTGTACACTTTATTGGCATAGAGTTGCTTGTAGTAATCTCTTATGATCTTTTGTATTTCTGCAGTGTCAGTTGCTACGTCTCCTTTTTCATTTCTACTTCTGTTGATTTGAGTCTTCTCCCTTTTTTTCTTGATGAATCTGGCTAATGGTTTATCAATTTTGTTTATCTTCTCAAAGAACCAACTTTTAGTTTTATTGAGCTTTGTTATCATTTCCTTCATTTCTTTTTCATTTATTTCTCATCTGATCTTTATGATTTCTTTCCTTCTGCTAACTTTGGGGGTTTATTTGTCTGTTTCTTTTTTGCAGTACGTGGGCCTCTCACTGTTGTGGCCTCTCCCATTGTGGAGCACAGGCTCTGGATGGGCAGGTTCAGTGGCCATGGCTCATGGGCCCAGCCACTCCACAGCATGTGGGATCTTCCCGGGCTGGGGCACGAACCCGTGGTCCCTGCATCGGCAGGCTGACTCTCAACCACTGTGCTACCAGAGAAGACCTAACTTTGGGGTTTTTTTGTTCTTCTTTCTCTAATTGTGTTAGGTGCAAGGTTAAGTTGTTTATTTGAGATGTTTCCTGTTTCTTAAGGTAGGATTGTATTGCTATAAACTTCCCTCTTAGAACTGCTTTTGCTGCATCCCATAGGTTTTGGGTCATAATGTCTCCATTGTCATTTGTATCTAGGTATATTTTGATTTCCTCTTTGATTTCTTCAATGATCACTTCGTTATTAAGTAGTGTATTGTTTAGCCTCCATGTGTTTGTATTTCTTACACATCTTTTCCTGTAATTGATATCTTGTCTCATAGCATTGTGTTTGGAAAAGATACTTGATACAATTTCAATTTTCTTAAATTTACGAAGGCTTGGTTTGTGATCAGAGATATGATCTATCCTGGAAAATGTTCCATGGGCACTTGAGAAGAATGTGTATTCTGTTGTTTTTGAATGGAATGTCCTATCAATATTAATTAAGTCCATCTTATTTAATGTATCATTTAAAGCTTGTGTTTCCTTATTTATTTTCATTCTGGATGATCTGGCCATTGGTGAAAGTGGGGTGTTAAAGTCCCCTACTATGATTGTGTTACTGTCAATTTCCCCTTTTATGGCTGTTAATATTTGCCTTATGTATTGAGGTGCTCCTATGTTAGGTGCATAAATATTTACAATTTTTATGCCTTCTTCTTGGATCGATCCCTTAATCATTACATAGTGTCCTTCTTTGTCTCTTGTAATAGCCTTTATTTTAAAGTCTATTTTGTCTGATATGAGAATTGCTACTCCAGTTTTCTTTTGATTTTGATTTGCGTGGAATATCTTTTTCCATCCCCTCACTTTCAGTCTGTATGTGTCCCTAGGTCTGAAGTGGGTCTCTTGTAGACAGCATATATATGGGTCTTGTTTTTGTATCCATTCAGCCAGTCTATGTCTTTTGGTCGGAAAATTTAATCCATTTACATTTAAGGTAATTATCAACATGTATGTTCTTATTCCCATTTTCTTAATTGTTTTGGGTTTGTTATTATAGGTCTTTTCCTTCTCTTGTGTTTCTTGCCTAGAGAAGTTCCTTTAGCATTTGTTGCAAAGCTGGTTTTATGGTGCTGAAGTCTCTTAGCTTTTGCTTGTCTATAAAGGTTTTAATTTCTCCATCAAATCTGAATGAGATCCTTGCTGGATACAGTAATCCTGGTTGCAGATTTTTCTCCTTCTTCACTTTAAATATGTCCTGCCAGTCCCTTCTGGCTTACAGAGTTTCTGCTGAAAGATCAGCTGTTAACCTTACGAGGATTCCCTTGTGTGTTATTTGTTGTTTTTCTCTTGCTGCTTTTAATATGTTTTCTTTTTATTTAATTTTTGACAGTTTGATTAATATGTGTCTTGGCATATTTCTCCTTGGATTTATTCTGTATGGGACTATCTGTGCTTCCTGGACTTGATAACTATTTCCTTTCCCATATTAGGGAAGTTTTCAACTATAATCTCTTCAAATATTTTCTCAGTCCATTTCTTTTTCTCTTCTTCTTCCGGAACCCTTATAATTCGAATGTTAATGTGTTTAATGTTGTCCCAGAGGTCTCTGAGACTGTCCTTAGTTCTTTTCATTCTTTTTTTTTATTCTGTTCTGCGGAAGTTATTTCCACTATTTTATCTTCCAGGTCACTTATCCGTTCTTCTTCCTCAGTTATTCTGCTATTGATCCCATCTAGAGTATTTTTCATTTCATTTATTGTGTGGTTCATCATTGCTTGTTTCATCTTTAGTTCTTCTAGGCCCTTGTTAAATGTTTCTTGCATTTTCTCTATTCTATTTCCAAGATTTTGGATAATTTTTCCTATCATTATTCTGAATTCTTTTTCTGGTAGACTGCCTATTTCCTCTTCATTTGTTAGGTCTGTTGGATTTTTATCTTGCTCCTTCATCTGCTGTGTGTTTTTCTGTCTTCTCATTTTGCTTATCTTACTGTGTTTGCAGTCTCCTTTTTGCAGACTGCAGGTTTGTAGTTCCCGTTGTTTTTGGTGTCTGTCTCCAGTGGCTAAAATTGGTTCAATGGGTTGTGTAGGCTTCCTGGTGGAGGGAACTAGTGCCTGTGTTCTGGTGGATGAGGCTGGATCCTGTCTTTCTGGTGGGCAGGTCCATGTCTGGTCATGTGTTTTGGGGTGTCTGTGGACTTATTATGATTTTAGGCAGCCTCTCTGCTAATGGTTGGGGTTGTGTTCCTGTCTTGCTAGTTGTTTGGCAAAGGGTATCCTGCTCTGTAGCTTGCTGGTCGTTGAGTGAAGCTGGGTTTTTGTGTTGAGATGGAGATCTCTGGGAGATTTTCACCATTTGATTTTACATGGAGCTGGGAGGTCTCTTGTGGACCAGTGTCCTGAGGCACACTGTCAGAGGCACAGCACTGACTCCTGGCTGCAGCACCAAGAGCCTATCATCCATACGACCCAGAATAAAAGGGAGAGAAAGTAAAGAAAGAAAGAAAGAAAGAAAGAAAGAAAGAAAGAAAGAAAGAACGAAAGAAAGAAAGAAAGAAAGAAAGAAAGAAAGAAAGAAAGAAAGAAAGAAAGGAAGAAAGAAAGAAAGATGAAAGAAATAAAGAAGGAAAAAGGAAGAAAGAAGAAAGAAAGAAAGAAAGAAAGAAAGAAAGAAACAAACAAACAAAGAAAGGAAGGAAGGAAGGAAGAAAGAAAGGTGGGAGGGATGGAGGAAGGAAGGAAGGAAGGAAGGAGGGAAGGAAGTAAAGAAAGAAAGAAAGATGATAAAATAAAACAAAGTAAGATAAAATAAAATAATTAAAAAATAATTATTAAGAAAAGAAAAACTAAAAAAAAAAAAAACAAAAAACGGACAGATAGTACCCTAGGACAAATGGTGGAAGCAAAGCTATACAGACAAAATCTCACACAGGAGCATACACATACACACTCACAAAAAGAGGAAAAGGAGAAAAAAATAATAAATCTTGCTCTCAAAGTCCACCTCCTCAATTTGGGATGATTCGTTTTCTATTCATGTATTCCACAGATGCAGGGTACATCAAGTTGATTGTGGAGCTTTAATCCGCTGCTTCTGAGGTTGCTGGGAGAGAGTTCCCTTTCTCTTTTTTGTTCTCACAGCTCCCAGGGGCTCAGCTTTGGATTTGGCCCCACCTCTGCGTGTAGGTCGCTGAAGGGCGTCTGTTCTTCGCTCAGACAGGATGGGGTTAAAGGAGCCGCTGATTTGGGGGCTCTGGCTCACTCAGGTGGGGGGAGGGAAGGGTGCGGATGCGGGGTGAGCCTGCAGTGGCAGAGGCCGGCGTGGCATTGCACCAGCCTGAGGCGCGCCGTGCCTTCTCCCGGGGAAGTCCCGGGTGTCTGGATCCCGGGACCCTGGCAGTGGCGGGCTGCACAGGCTCCCAGGAAGGGAGGTGTGGATAGTGACCTGTGCTCGCCCATAGGCTTCTTGGTGGCAGCAGCAGCAGCCTTAGTGTCTTATGCCCGTCTCTGTGGTGTGCGCTTTTAGCCGCGGCTCGCGCCCATCTCTGGAGCTCCTTTAAGCAGCACTCTTAATACCGTTTCCTCCCGCACCAGGAAACAAAGAGGGAAGAAAAAGTCTCTTGCCTCTTCGGCAGGTCCAGACTTTTTCCTGGACTCCCTCCCAGCTAGCTGTGGTGCACTAGCCCCTTCAGGCTGTTTTCAAGAGCCAACCCCAGTCCTCTCCCTGGGATCTGACCTCTGATGCCGGAGCTTCAGCACCCAGCCCCGCCCGCCCCGGCGGGTGAGCAGACAAGCCTCTCAGGCTGGTGAGTGCTGGTTGGCACTGATCTTCTGTGCAGGAATCTCTTTGCTTTGCCCTCTGCACCCCTGTTGCTGCACTCTCCTCTGTGGCTCTGAAGCTTTCCCCCGGCCCACCTCCCATCTCCACCAGTGAAGGGGCTTCCTATTGTGTGGAAACTTTTCCTCCTTCACAGCTCCCTCCCAGAGGTGCACGTCCTGTCCCTATTATTTTGTCTCTGTTTTTCCTTTTCCCTTTTGCCTTACCCAGGTACGTGGGGAGTTTCTTTCCTTTTTGGAAGTCTGAGTTCTTCTTCCAGCGTTCAGTAAGTGTTCTGTAGGAGTTGTTCCACATGTAGATGTATTTTTTTTTTCTGGAAAACATCTTTTATTTGTAGCTGTACCGAAAACCTGACAGCACAGGGGTTGGGAACGTCTAGGCTAGTGAGCCCAGCCCAGCCTCCCAGCAGGTCAGGACGTTTCCTGGCCCTCAGCAAGCAGAGTAAGAGGCTGCTTGAGTGCCAGTTGAGAGAATCAGTGCATCAGTGAAAGTAGCAGCACTCACTCTAGTGCCTGCTCAGGTGGGGTACCTAGACTATGTTGGGTGGTCCCTGCAGTGTTGGGGAGGACTGAAGCTCAGGCCAGGGACTCTGCAGCCCTAGGCCATGTTGGGTCCCTGAATCAGGGCACAAGGGATACTGAGGTGGGGGTTGGTATGGAGGGAGGGGTTAGACATCAAAAAATAACTGTGGGGAGGGTGAAGAGGGGGTGGTCTCATTGTGGATGGTCTGCTAATGGGGAATGGATTTGCAGTCAAAAGGGGGCCAGTCCTCACTCAGGTCCGGGCTCTGGCAGTGTGGCATTTCCAGCAGAGCATGTGGCCAGCCAAGGGGAGCAGCCGTTGTCATCCGCCTCAATGGACAGTGGTTTCCCACAATTCTCACAGTTGTAGCACTTCATATGGAAGTTCTTGTCCAGAGCAACCACAGACACGGTCTTCTCTCAGCCAGGCTTGGGCATGATCGGCTCTGCGCAGATGGAGCACCTGGGTAGTAGTTGGGGACACAGTGGGACCAGTTGGCCTGGTCCGCTATGTAGGAGGTGCCCTCAAGGGGGCAGGCACAGACCACACAGGTGAAGCACTGTGGGTGGTAGGCCTTGCTTGTGGCCCTTAGCATGTGGTCAGTGATGGGCTGCCCACAGGTGTTGCACTTCTCCAGGGTGTCAGTATAGCAGCCCTCACAATACAGCGCACCCTCCAGGCTGTAGAACTGCTGTCCCTGCAGCTGCTGTTCACACTGATGGCAGGTAAAGCAGGTAATGTGGAACAGCTGCCCCAGAGCATGCACTGCAGGTTGAGCACGTGCCAGGGGCTGGTGACACCGGCCACAGAACTCGTTGATGGCCACGTTCTGCCTCTGATAATGCTCCATGTCCTACATCAGCTGCTGGGTCAGCTGCTCCAGCTCATCCACCTCTTTCAGAGTCAAAAGTCCTGGGGCCCCAGAGGTGCACACCTGGTTTTTGTTTTTAGCTGGTGGGGGCACTGGGTGCTGCTCCTCCTGCACTTGGGCCTTCTCCTTCTGCTGAGCATAGGTGAAGCTGGGGGGCTGAGGGGAGCCTCTGCCAGTGGAAGAGGGAGCTTCAGGGGGCCCCAACTTCTGATTGGGCTGTGACCTGGAGCTCCAGGTCTGAACTTGGAAGCCACAGAAGTAAACTTGGGAGTCACTGGAGAAAACTTGGTGGCTGGAGATGGGGCATGGGGACCTTGAGGCTGGGTGTTAACCAAAGGCACAGGCTGGGGCTGGGCCTGGAGCTGGGGCTGGACATGGAGTTGGACCTGAGGCCTGGCCTGGGGCTGGGGCTGCACATGGAAATGCGTCTGGCTCTGAGGCTGAACCTGGGAGCTAGTAGGGGACTTCCAGGGAGGCAGAGGTGCTGTGCCCCCAGTTGCAGGCTTAGAACTGGATTTGGAAATGAATGGAGTGGTGACTGGTGGTGATACATATCCAGATGACACCCAGGCTTTGATGGGGTCATTGTTGGTCATGTCATCCAGCAATGAAGACAGAGAGTCGATCTCCAGATTAGTACTGTTCTCCCTGGGCTGTGGTGAGAGCTGTATGGGGGCTTCAGGCCCTCCCTCCTCCACTAGCAGAGGCAGTGGGGAAGGGAAGATCTCCTCTCTAAAGGCGCAGCAGGAAATGGTTTCTCGATTGGGGGAGGGGGAGGTGGGAAGCCACCTCCCAGAGCGCCCTCGGCATCATTGGCCTCCCCAAGCATGGGAGGAGGCGGTAAAGAAAAGTCTTCTGGGGGTGGTGGGGGAATCTTGTCCACCCGGCCCATCTGTGCACATTGGGCCCCAGCAGCTGAGGAAGGCTCACTGTCACCAGGCTGGAAAGGATTCACTTTGGGCTTTGGGGCCACCACCGGCCGAACTTCTTCTGCGCGGTATAAAAAACTGGAGCCGAGATGGAGATCATGGGAGGTGGGTGGAGGGCCGCCATGGCCAGGCCCAGTGCGGGCCGGAGCATCTCAGGTGGCCACCTCGCAGCTGGGTCCACAGACTCTGCATCTGCAGATGTAGTTTTGATGTATTTGTGGGGAGGAAGGTGATCTCCATGTCTTACTCCTCCGACATCTTGAAGTGTTGGAAGTTTTTAAATCACACTTTCAATTTCAGTACTTGTGATTGGTCTGTTCATATTTTCTGTTTCTTCCTGGTTCAGTCTTGGAAGAATTGTACCTTACAAAATTTGTCCATTTCTTCTAGGTTGTCCATTTTATTGGCATATATTTGCTTTTAGTATTCTCTTATGATCATTTGTAGTTCTGTGGTGTCACTTCTCCTTTTTCACTTCTAATTTTATTGATTTGAGCCCTTTCCCTTTTTTTTTCTCTTGAGTCTGGCTAAAGGTTCATCAGTTTTGTTTACCTTTCAAGCAACTAGCTTTTAGCTTTATTGATCTTTTCTATTGTTTTCTTCATCTCTATTTCATTTATTTCTGCTCTGATTTTTATGATTTCTTTCCTTCTGCTAACCTTGTGCTGTGTTTGTTCTTCTTTCTCTAGTTGCCTTACATGTAATGTTAGGTTATTTATTTGAGATTTTTCTTCTTTCCTGAGGATCGTTGTGTTTTTGTTTTTATATTTCTCTAGGTATTTTTTGATTTCCTCAATGATCCATTGGTTGTTTAGTAACATATTGTTTAGCCTCCATGTTTTTGTATTTTTTACAGTGTTCTTCTTGTAGTTGATTTCTGATTTCATACCATCATTGTTGGAAAAAATGCTTGATATGATTTCAATTTTCTTAAATTTATGAGGTTTGCTTTGTGGCCCAGCAAGTGATCTATCCTGGATAATGTTCCATGTTCTTGAAAAGAATGTGTATTCTGCTGCTTTTGGATGGAATCCTCTATAAATTAAGTCCATCTAGTCTAATGTATCATTTAAGGTGTGTGTTTCCTTATTGATTTTCTGTCTGGATGATCTGTCCATTGATGTAAGTGCCGTGTTAAAGTCCCACACTATTATTGTGTTACAATTGATTTCTCCTTTTATGGCTGTTAGCATTTGTCTTATCTATTGAGGTGTTCCTATGTTGGGTGCATTTATATTTACAATTGTTATATCTTCTTGGATTTATCCCTTGATCATTATTTACTGTCCTTCTTTGTCTCTTGTAACAGTCTTTATTTTAAAGTCTATTTTGTTTGATATGAGTATTGCTACTTCAGCTTTCCTTTGATTTCCATTTGCATGGAAATGGGGTTCTATCTTGTTCCTTTGCCTGGAATATACTCCTCTGCCATCTCATTTTGTCTAACTTTCTGTGTTTGTGGTCCCACAGGCTGTAGGATTGTAGTTCCTATTGCTTCTGGTGTCTGCCCCCTGGTGGGTTATGCTGGTCTAAAAGGCTTGTGCAGGCTTCCTGGTGGGAGGGACTAGTGCCTGCCCACTTTTAGGTGGAGCTGTGTCTTTTCCTTCTGGTGGGCAGGCCATGTGAAGTGGTTTATTTAGAGGTGGCTGTGGGTGCAGGAAGACTTTAAGCAGCTATCTGCTGATGGGTGGGACTGTGTTCCTGCCCTGTTGTTAGGCCTGTGGCATCCCAGCACTGGAACCCACAGGCTGTTGGGTGGGGCCATGTCTTGGCATCAAAATGGTGGCCTGCAGGACAGCTCATGCCAATGAGTATTTCCCAGTGCCTCCACCACTAGTGTCTTTGTCCCTGCAGTGGGCCACAGCTTCCCCCTACCTCCCCAGGAGACACTCCAGAACCAGCAGGTAGGTCTGGCCCAGGTTCCTGTGAAGTCACTGCTTTGTCCCCCTGTCTCCTGGTGCATACAAGACCTTGTGTGCACCCTCTAAGAGTGGTGTTTCTGTTTCCCCCAGTCCTGTTATCAAGCCCTGCTGGTTTTCAAAGGCAAATGGTCTGGGACTCCTCATCCTGATGCCAAACTCCCAGGCTGGGAAGCCTGATGTGGGGTTCAGAACTCTCACTCCTCTGGGAGAACCTCTGCAATATAATTATTTTCCAGTTTGTGGGTCACCCAACTGGCAGGTATGTGATTTGATTTGATTATATCATGAAAGCGCCCCTCCTATTGTCTTGCTGTGGCTTCTTCTTTGTGTTTGGATGTAGAATATCTTTTTTGGTAGGTTCCAGTCTTTTTTTCATGGTTGTTCAGCAGTTAGTTGTGATTTTGGTGTTTACTTGAGAGGAGGTGAGATCAAGTCCTTCTACTTCACCATCTTGTCTGAGAGCCCATTTCTCTCAAGTACTTAGATTATTAATTTCAGATCTTTCCTCTTTTCTTATATAAGTATTTAGTCCTATAAATTTCCCTCTCGGCACTGTTACCTGCATCCCACAAATTTGGTACATTGTGATTTCATTAAACACAATTTCATTTTTTCTTGAATATTTCTTTAAGAAGTGTTCTTTAGGAAGATTTCAATTTTTAAAGAAATTTTTTAAAAATTTCCTTTTTGATCCATGTCTTATTTAGTATGTTGTTTACATCCAGGTTTTTAGAGATTTTCGTTTTGACTTTCTACTATTGATTTCTAGCTTTTTTCTTATTATCAGAGAATGTACTCTGTCTGATTTTATTTCTTTTACACTTAAGGTTAGTTTATAAAGCCAGGATGTAGTCTATTTTAGTGAGTGTTCTATAGTCCCTTGTAAAGCATGTGTATTCTGGTATTATTGGGTAGAGTGTTCTATAAATGTCAATTAGTTTCTGTTGGTGGAGGGTGTTGTTCAGTTCTTCTATAGCTTTGTGGATTTTCTCTCTAGTAGTTATATCAGTTAATGAGAAGAGAGTCTCCAACAATAATAGTGGATTTGTCAGTTTTTCTTTTCAGCTCTATCATTTTTTGCTTCAGGTATTTTGAAGATCTGTTTGTGCATCTGGGTGTGTGTGCTTACACACATAGGACTGCAGTCTCTTGTCAGTAGATTGATTTTTTTAAATCATTATGTAATGTCCCTCTCTGTCCCTGGTAATTTTCTTTGTTCTGAAGTCTACTTTGATATTAATATAGCCACTCTTCCCTTTAAAAAATTAACACTTACATGATGTATGTTTTTCTATCCTTTTACTTTCAACTTACCTATGTCATTATGATTAAAGTGAGTTTTTATAGCATATAGTTGGGCCATGTCTTTTTATTCAGTCTACCAATCTGTCTTTTAATTGATGTATTTAGGCCTCTTACATTTAAACTAATTATTGATATATTAATGTTTAATTTATTTACTGCTTGTGTCTTCTGTTTCTTGTTACCCTTCTCCTGCCTTCCTGTGGGTTATTTGAACACTTTTTAGAGTTCCACTTTGATATATATATATATATATCTCACTTTGTATAGTTTTAGTATATATATATATCACTTTGTATATATATACACTTTAGTATATATATATATATCACTTTGTATAGTTTTAGTATATCACTTTGTATAGTTTTCTCAGTGATTTTTCTAGTTATTATTGTATACATATGGAAGTCACCACAGCTGACTTGTGATCACAGCTGACTTGTGATATATATATATCACTTTGTATAGTTTTAGTATATATATTTTGTATATATATATATATCACTTTGTATAGTTTTAGTATATCACTTTGTATAGTTTTCTCAGTGATTGTTCTAGTTATTATTGTATACATATGGAAGTCATCACAGCTGACTTGTGTCAACATTTTACCACAATGTGTGGAGTGTAGAACTCTTACTTCCATTAAATCCTTTTACCTTCCACACTGAAAAAATGTAATTGTCTTAAACATTTCCTCTGTATACACATCAGATATTATAACTTTTATAACACTGATGTGTATAATCTAACATCTTTGTAAAAATCAGTGTTATAACTTTTGCTTCAAGCATAAAATATGACTAAAGAAATCCATTAGATGAAGGATAGTCTCTTATATTTACTTCTACTTTTACCCATTCCTCAGTTCTTCTTTCCTTTCTGAAAGTCTTAGCCCTCTATTATCTTTTTCTTTTTCTGTTTTAAGAACTTCCATCAGCCATTCTTTAAGAGTAGATCTGCTAGAAACAGATTCTCATTTCTTTGCCTGAGATGTCTTCTTTTCCACTTTAATTCTGAAAAATAGTTTCACCATATATAGAATTTTGGTTGACAGGTCTTTCAGCTCTTGAAAAATGTGCCACTTTCTTCTGGATTCCATTGTTCTGTTGAGAAACCTGTTCTTGTTCAAATTGGTGTTCCCTTATAGGCAATATATTGTTTCTCTCCTGCTTTCTAAGATTTTTCTTTCTTTGTCTTTAGTTTTCAGAAGTTTGAGTATGATGTGCCTTGGTGTGAATTTTATTTGGTTTATCCTATTTGGAGTTTGTTCAGCTTCTTGGATCTACAATTTTATGTGTTTTGCCAAATTTGGGAAATTTTTATTTCTTCAACTACTTTTTCAGTCCCACGTTCTTTCTTCTGTCCTGGGACTTCAATGATATGAATGATGGATCTTGTTATCCTCCCACAAAGCCTGAGGTTCTGCTAATATTTTTTCCAGTCTATTTTCTCTTCATTATTTAGATTGATTTGTCCTCAATTCACTGATTCTATCCTTGTCATCTCCACTCTACTACTGAACCCATCCATGAGTTTTAAAATTTTGGTTATTGTATTTCTGAGTTCTATAATTCCTATTTGTTTCTCTTTATACCTTTTATTCTTTGTTGACATTTTCTTTTTTTATTTACTTCTAGAGAATTTGTAATTCATTGTCAGAGCATTTTTATGGTGACTACTTTAAAATCCTTGTCAGATAATTACGTATCTGATTCATCTTAGTATTAACATTTGCTGTCTTTTCTCATTCAAATTGTGGTTTTCCTGAGTAAACGTTTTTGATTTTATCCTGGACATTTTGATTCTTAAGTTAGGAGACTCTTGATCCTAAATCTTCTCTTTTAGTGAGCAGTCACCCTGTTTATGTTTGGTGTATAAGTTCTGGTCTACTTTTGTGAGCATTTGTATCAATGACAGTTTAGTTTTCTGAGCCCTTTGAGTTCTACTTTTATCTGCTTTGTTCTGGTGTTGCTGGGGCTCCTGCTTAATCTTAGCTGGTGCCATCTGTGGGGATAGAAAGTACTTCTGTGGAACATCTGGTGTTGTGCCACCTTAGTGGAGAGCAAGGAAAACCAGAGCTCTGGTGGATTAGACTGCCTGCAGCTTTGGACTTGTTCTAGTTGGACCTAGTTGTCCACTAGTTCTCTGTGGGCTTCCCACCTCACCCCTTGTCCAGAGAGAGCAGGCTTTTCTTGGGTTTTGTTGTCTATGTCTATTGGTGGTTCTGAGTTCTGTACCTCTCTGGCACCCAATCTGGACATACATGGGAGATAAAAAGAAAACCAAGCAGACTCACTGCATTGTGGTTCCTCAAGTCTTGGGGGCTCCCAGCCAGTCTGCCTTCTTCCTTCCAGCTTTCAGAATTCTTTTATCATTGTCTACTGAGTAATTTCCAAGGTATTTAGTTGTATTCAGAGAGGTAAACCAGGGAAAATTGATTTTATGCCATCTTCTTCTGGGATAAGAAACCTATTTGGATGACTTTGATGTTTTAAAAACACCCAGGAAAATGAATAACCATTAAGTACATTTTGTTTGGTAAACAAAATATTTCAAAACATAGAGCCCAATGGAGGGAAATAGTAAGTTGGTTTTATGGGTAGAATTATTGTGTTCTCCCCTGTCCCTTCTCCCACCCCCACCAAAAGATATAATGAAGTCCTAATCCCAGTACCTCAAAATGTGATCTTATTTGGGAAAAGGGTCATTGAAGGTAGTTAAGTTAAGTAATTAATTTATGATGAATTCATACTAGAGTAGGGTAGCCTTCTAATCCAAAATGACTGGTGTCCTTATAAAAAGAGGGAAATTCGGACATAGACACAGAAGGAAGACAACCATATGAAGAGACTGTTTGTAGAAATATGGAGGCAGAGATTTGAATGATGCATCTACAAGACAGGGAGCACCAAGATTGCTGGCTATGACTAGAACATAAAACAGATCCTCTCATAGAGTCCTCAGAAAGACTAACAGTACTGACACCTTGATTGTGAACTTCTGGCCTTTAGAACTGTGAGAAAACAAACTTCTGTTGTTTTAGGCCACCTAGTTTGTGATACTCTGTTACAGCAGCCTTAGGAAATTAATGCAGTTGGGAATTAATGACCTTGCATGCTTAAACACTGTGGATTTAGAGAGACAAAAATATGGGGACACTGTGCATCACAGTCAGGACCCACTGTTTAAGTACATGTTCTTACAAAGAGACAGAGAATTGAAAGCAAGATCTGGGAGGTGTCATTGCTGACTTCTGGCACTCCAGGGAGGCTACACTGGAGGGACCTGGATACCCAGTCTCCACCGTCTGCTTTTGAATGAACCACATAGCACCAGGCATCTCCCCCTAACTATGATGAACTAGAAACAGACACCACCTTCTGTCTTCTGGACAATTGTCGCCTTGGATTCTTGTACAACTCACAAAGTCATGAGGTTCCCCCTTATCAAATGGTTGTATGGAATTTCTCACCACGTGACACTACCAATACCTTATTGTGCATTTGTGGCATAAGGCAACTGTTCATTAGTTAAAGATAATTCACATGAACCAATTTTTGGCATCACTGTTTTGGAAAATCCCTTCAAATGAAGAAATAAATCAGGAAAGATATCTCTCTTAACAATCATCAAAAACAGGAGAATATATCTTTATATGATCCTTTATACTTTTTCTGGAAGTACTTTCACTTTGAATCTTCACTTTAGAAACCCATATGCTTGGACATGTCCACTCTCTGCTGACATGTGGGTACCTCTCACAATTGTATTATTTTCCAAATTAAAAGATTCAATTGAATATGTCACAAATATCTTTAAAGCTGCTACAGAGTCTGGGCGTTTTTTTTTTTTTTTTTGGTTCCAATTTGGATGGAGACATTTAAGACCACAGCCCCTACTATAAACAGGTATACACAACTTGGATCTGATATGGAAATTTTCAGGGCCACCTGGGGCAGATGGAAGAAAGAATTTAATGAGCACCAACTGTATTCCAGGCTCCCTGATGGATACATTTCACTGAACACACATCATGTAGTCCTGTGGCAGAAAGATGCAAAGGGAATCATTTCCCTTATGTAGACTACAAAGATCCAAACACAATTAATTTTATTTATTTATTTGGGGGAATTAAGTATCTATTAAAGTGTAGTTGATCAGTATAGTATATTATATTAGCTTCAGGTTGCAACATAGTGATTAAATATTTTTATAGATTATACTCAATTTAACGTTATTATAAAATATTGGTTCTAGTCCCTGCATTGTACAATATATCCTTGTAGCTTATTTACTTTATTCATAGTGGTTTGTATCAATACCTTTTAATTACCTACCCCTATCTTGCCCCTTCTGCATCCCTCTTCCCACAGTAACCACTAGTTTGTTCTCCATATCCATGAGTCTGTTTCTGTTTTGTCATATTTATTCATTTGTTTTATTTTTTAGATTCCACATATAAGTGATAACACATAGTATTTGTCTTTCTCTGTTTGACTTATTTTACTAAGCATAATACCCTCCAGGTCCATCATGTTGTTGCTGCTATGAACTTTGGGGTGCATGCATCTTTTTGAATTTGTGTTTTCATTTTCTTTGGATATATACACAGGAGTGGAATTGCTAGATCATATGGTAGGTCTATTTTTGGTTTTATGAGGAACCTCCATACTATTTTCCATAATAGTTGTACCAGTTTACATTCCCACTAAAAGTGTACTAGGGTTACCTTTTCTCTACATCTTCATCAACATTTGTTATTTGTGGTCTTTTTGACAACAGCCATTCTGACAATTATAAGGTGATATCTCTGTGGTTTTGATTTGCATTTCCTTGATGATTAGTGATGTTGAATATCTTTTCATGTGCCTATTTGTCATCTGTATGTCTTCTGTAGAAAAATGTCTATTCAGGTCTTTTGCCAATTTTTAATGGGGTTGTTTGTTTTTTTTCATATTGAGTTGTATGAGCTGTTTATATATCAGAATGAGAAAGCAAGAAAACAATCCCATTTAAAATTTCATCAAAAAGAATAAAATACCTAGGAGTAAATTTAACTAAGAAGGTGATATACTCCACCTACAAAATAGGAAAATTACAAAATATTAATGAATGAAATTGAAGATGACACAAAGAAATGGAAAGATAGCCCATGTTCATGGGTTGAAAAAATTAATATTAATAAAAATGCCCATACTACCCAAAGCAATCTACAGATTTAATGCAATCCATATCAAAATACCCATAACATTTTTCATAGAGTTAGAACAAATAATTCTAAAATTTATATGGAACCATAAAAGACCCTCAATAGCTAAAGCAATCTTGAGAAAAAGAACAAAATTGGAGTTATCAAACTCCCTGACTTCAGATTGTATTACAAAGCTACAGGAAACAAAACAGTATGGTACTGTCACAATAAACATATAGATCAGTGGTACAGAATAGAGAGCCCAGAAATAAACTCATGCACTTATGGTCAGTTAACCTACAACAAAGGAGGCAAGAATATACAATGGGGAAAAGACAGTCTCTTCAATAAGAGGTGCTGGGAAAACTGGGAAGCTACCAGTAAAAGAATGAAATTAGAACATTTTCTCACACCGTATGCCAAAATAAACTCAATATGGATTAAAGACCTAAATGTAAGACCAGAAACCATAAAACTCCTAGAAGAAAACATAGGTAGAACACTCTTTGACATAAGCTATAGCAATATTGTTTTGGATCAGTATCCTCAGGCAAAGAAGCTAAAACAAAAGTAAACAAGTAGGACCTAATTAAACTGAAAAGGTTTTGTATAGTAAACCATCAACAAAATGGAAAAAAACCTACTGAATGGGAGGAAATATTTGCAAATTATATATACTATAAGAGGTTAATATATAAACAGTTCTTACAACACAATACCAAATATAATTTTAAAAGAACATGATATTTCCTCCCCTTATTAGAAATCCAGGGCCTACTTCCTTTGAGTCTTATGAAATGAGCCCTTTCTTTGGAAATACAGTGACTCAAGGGGTCTTGAAGCAGGAATAAAATTCTGGCTCTGTTCATATCGTTCATCCCATGTAAAAGATTCTCAAGCCCTCCTATCAGGGAGAGCAGCAATGGCCCCTGAGAGCCTTGTTCTCCAGAGTTTCATGGTGTGAAGATCAACCTTATTTTCTTCCTGCCAAAAATTAATCTAATAAACTGCATCTTGAACAACGTCCCCAGCCCCAGCTCCATCTAGTCTGACCACCTCTCATAACTGTCTGAGTTGGAGAGAAGTTAGAAGTATGGGGAGGGAGCATCTTCTGAAGTTGTCTGACTAAGGATAGATATGTTGAGACCACTTTGCCAATTCCAAACAGAAGTATGGCTTTTGGTCCTCAGTTGTGAATAAGCAGCACTACAAAATTTCTTAGAAGCCCCCAATGTTAATCACCCCAGAGGCCAGCTCACAAGCCCCAGGTATTTCCAATGAACTGGGCTGGTTACGAATCATCCCTGGTTGGCTCTCATTGCCATTGTGTGATTATTTGAAGGATCATGATAAGATCTGGCAACTGGCTCAGATGAGGTCATCTTCTGGGATTAAACTGTCAGCAAGTATCCTCCAGAAGGAGAGGTTCTCAAATAAAAGTTATTATTTACAGATATTCAGAGTCTTCCAGCATTGTTTGTGGGAACTTTCATCTGAAAAAATCCCAATAGCTGCAACTTCCACTTTCTTGGGCCTGGCTCAGTCCTGCAATATTCTCCTCTCAACCCCTCTCCTTTTTCTACCCACCACTGCTTCCAATTTGTACAAGTATAAGATTTGGGGGCTTTGCATATTATTCTCCCTATTGCTTTTTTGGGGATGGGGTGAAATATAAGTCAACACGGATTAGTCTCTGGAGCAATTGAGTGGTTTAAATCTCAACATGGGAATTTTAGGCCCTTGTCAATCAAATTCTAATATTGATTTGGGTAGGTATGGCACTCTGGTCACTGATGCCTCAGCCCTCCCTTCTCTCTGCCCGACCCAGACACATCATCCCAAACAAGCACCAGGATTTCTCTTGCTCAAATACCTCCCAAGTAGTGCAATTGCCTAAATATAAAATCCAGACTCTCCAGCCAAACATTCTAACTCGCCTACTCTCTCCCATTCCCTCTGCATAGGAGACCCTAACCTACCTTTCCAACTATCTTTCCCACTTATTCTTTATTTTTAAAATCAAATTGCTTTTTTTGTTTTAACGTCTTTATTAGAGTATAATTGTTTTACAATGGTTAGTTTCTGCTTTATAACAAAGTGAATCAGCTATACATATACATATATCCCCATATCTCCTCCCTCTTGCATCTCCTCCCATACTCCCTATCCCACCTCTATAGATGGTCAAAAGTACTGAGCTGATCGCCCTGTGCTATGTGGCTTCTTCCCACTAGCTATTTTACATTTGGTAGTATGTATAAGTCCATGCCACTTTCTCACTTCATCCCAGCTTACCCTTCCCTCTCCCCGTGTCCTCAAGTCCATTCTCTAGTAGGTCTGTGTCTTTATCCCGACTTGCCTGTATGTTCTTCATGACATTTCTTTTTTTTCTTTTCTTTAGATTCCGTATATAACTGTTAGCATACGTTATTGGTTTTTCTCTTTCTGACTTACTTCGCTCTGTATGACAGGCTCTATGTTCATCCACCTCACTACAAATAACTGAATTTCCTTTATTTTTATGGCTGAGTAATAGTCCATTGTATATATGTACCACATCTTCTTTATCCATTCATCTGATGATGGACACTTAGGTTGCTTCCATGTGCTGGCTATTGTAAATAGAGCTGCAATGAACATTTTGGTACATGACTCTTTTTGAATTATGGTTTTCTCAAGGTATATGCCTAGTAGTAGGATTCCTGGGTCATATGGTAGTTCTATTTTTAGTTTTTAAGGAGCCTTCTTACTGTTCTCCATAGTGGTTGTATGAACTTACATTCCCACCAAACGTGCAAGAGGGTTCCCTTTTCTCCACACCCTCTTCAGCACTTATTATTTCTAGATTTTTTGATGATGGTCATTCTGACTGGTGTGAGATGATATCTCATTGTAGTTTTCATTTGCAATTCTCTAATGATTAGTGATGTTGACCATTCTTTCATGTGTTTGTTGGCAGTCTGTATATCTTCTTTGGAGAAATGTCTATTTAGGTCTTCTGCCCATTTTTGGATTGGGTTTTTGGCTTTTTGATATTGAGCTGCATGAGCTACTTGTAAATTTTGGAGATTAATCCTTTGTCAATTGCTTCATTTGCAAATATTTTCTCCCATTCTGAGGGTTGTCTTATCGTCTTGTTTACGGTTTCCTTTGCTGTGCAAAAGCTTTTAAGTTTCATTAGGTCCCACTTGCTTACTTTTGTTTTTATTTCCTTTAGGAGGTGGGTCAAAAAGGATCTTGCTGTGATTTATTTCATAGAGTGTTCTGCCTATGTTTTCCTCTAAGAGTTTGATAGTTTCTGGCCTTACATTTAGGTCTTTAGTCCATTTTGAGTTTAGTTTTGTGTATGGTGTTAAGGAGTGTTCTAATATCATACTTTTACATGTAACTGTCCAGTTTTTCCAGTACCACTTATTGAAGAGGTTGTCTTTTCTCTACTGTATATTCTTGCCTCTTTTATGAGAGATAAGGTGACCATATGTGTGTGGGTTTATCTCTGGGCTTTCTATCCTGTTCCATTGATCTATATTTCTATTTTTGTGCCAGTATCATACTCTCTTGATTACTGTAGCTTTGTAGTATAGTCTGAAGTCAGGGAGCCTGATTCCTCCAGCTCCATTTTTCGTTCTCAAGATTGATTTGACTATTCTGGGTCTTTTCTGTTTCCATAGAAATTGTGACATTTTTTGTTCTAGTTCTGTGAAAAATGCCATTGGTAGTTTGATAGGGATTGCACTGAATCTGTAGTTTGCTTTGGGTAGTAGAGTCATTTTCACAATGTTGATTCTTCCAATCCAAGAATATGGATTATCTCTCCATCTATTTGTATCATCTTTAATTTCTTTCATCAGTGTCATAATTTTCTGCCTACAGGCCTTTTGTCTCCTTAGGTAGGTTTGTTCCTAGATATTTTATTCTTTTTGTTGCAATGGTAAATGGGAGTGTTTTTCTAATTTCACTTTCAGATCACTTTCATATCATTAGTGTATAGGAATGCTAGAGATTTCTGTGCACTAATTTTTTATCCTGCTAATTTACCAACTTCATTGATTAGTTCTATTAGTTTTCTGGTAGCATATTTAGAATTCTCTATGTAGAGTGTCAGGTCATCTGCAAAGAGTGACAGCTTTACTTCTTCTTTTCTGATTTGGATTCCCTTTATTTCTTTTTCTTCTCTGATTGCTGTGGCTAAAACTTCCAAAATTATGTTGAATAATAGTGCTGAGAGTGGACAACCTTGTATTGTTCCTGATCTTAGTGAAAATGGTTTCAGTTTTTCACCATTAAGGACGATGTTGGCTGTGGGTTTGTCATATATGGCCTTTAATATGTTCAGGAAATTTGCCTCTATGCCTACTTTCTGGAGTGTTTTAATCATAAATCAGTGTTGATTTTTGTCAAAAAACTTATCTGCATCTATTGAGATGATCATATGGTTTTTCTCCTTCAATTTGTTAATATGGTATATCACATTGATTGATTTCCTTATATTGAAGACTCCTTGCATTCCTGGGATAAACCCCACTTGATCATGGTGTATGATCCTTTTATTGTGCTGTTGGATTCTGTTTGCTAGTGTTTTGTTGAGGATTTTTGCATCAATGTTCATCAGTGATATTGACCTGTACTTTTCATTCTTTGTGACAACCTTGTCTGTTTTTGATATCAAGGTGATGGTGGCCTCATAGAATGAGTTTGGGAGTGTTCCTCCCTCTGCTATATTTTGGAAGAGTTTGAGAATGATAGGTGTTAGCTCTTCTCTAAATGTTTGATAGAATTCGCCTGTGAAACCATCTGGTACTGGGCTTTTGTTTCTTGGAAGATTTTAAATCACAGTTTCAATTTCAGTGCTTGTGATTGGTTTGTTCATATTTTCTATTTCTTCCTGGTTCAGTCTCGGAAGTTTGTGTATTTCTAAGAATTTGTTCATTTCTTTCAGGTTGTCCATTTTATTGGCATAGAGTTGCTTGTAGTAATCCCTCATGATCCTTTGTATTTGTGCAGTTTCAGTTGTTACTTCTTTTTCATTTCTAATTCTATTGATTTGATTCTTCTCCCTTTTTTTCTTGATGAGTCTGGCTAATGGTTTATCAATTTTGTTTATCTTCTCAAAGAACCAGCTTTTAGTTTCATTGATCTTTGCTATCGTTTCCTTCATTTCTTTTTCATTAATTTTTGATCTGATCTTTATGATTTCTTTCCTTCTGCTAACTTTGGGTTTTTTTTGTTCTTCTTTCTCTAATTGCTTTAGGTGCAAGGTTAGGTTGTTTATTTGAAATGTTTCTTTTTTCTTAAGGTAGGATTGTATTGCTATAAACCTCCCTCTTAGAACTGCTTTTGCTGCATCCCATAGGTTTTGGCTCATCGTGTTTTCATTGTCATTTGTTTCTAGGTATTTTTTAATTTCCTCTTTGATTTCTTCAGTGATCTCTTGGTTATTAAGGAATGTATTCTTTAGCCTCCATGTGTTTGTATTTTTTACAGATCTTTTCCTGTAATTGATATCTTGTCTCATAGCATTGTGGTCAGAAAAGATATTTGATACAATTTCAATTTTCTTAAATTTACCAAGCCTTGATTTGTGACCAGAGGTATGATCTATCCTGGAGAATGTTCCATGAGCACTTGAGAAGAATGTGTATTCTGTTGTTTTTGGATGGAATGTCCTATCAATATTAATTAAGTCCATCTTATTTAATGTATCATTTAAAGCTTGTGTTTCCTTATTTATTTTCATTCTGGATGATCTGGCCATTGGTGAAAGTGGGGTGTTAAAGTCCCCTACTATGATTGTGTTACTGTCAATTTCCCCTTTTATGACTGTTAATATTTGCCTTATGTATTGAGGTGCTCCTATGTTAGGTGCATAAATATTTACAATTTTTATATCTTCTTCTTGGATCAATCCCTTAATCATTACATAGTGTCCTTCTTTGTCTCTTGTAATAGCCTTTATTTTAAAGTCTATTTTGTCTGATATGAGAATTGCTACTCCAGTTTTCTTTTGATTTCCATTTGCATGGAATATCTTTTTCCATCCACTCACTTTCAGTCTGTATGTGTCCCTAAGTCTGAAGTGGGTCTGTTGTAGACAGCATATATATGGGTCTTGTTTTTGTATCCATTCAGCCAGTCTATGTCTTTTGGTTGGAAAATTTAATCTATTTACATTTAAGGTAATTATCAACATGTATATTCTTATTCCCATTTTATTAATTGTTTTGGGTTTGTTATTGTAGGTCTTTTCCTTCTCTTGTGTTTCTTGCCTAGAGAAGTTCCATTAGCGTTTGTTGCAAAGCTGGTTTTATGGTGCTGAAGTCTCTTAGCTTTTCCTTGCCTGTAAAGGTTTTAATTTCTCTATCGAATCTGAATGAGATCCTTGCTGGGTAGAATAATCTTGGGTGTAGGTTTTTCTCCTTCTTCACTTTAAATATGTCCTGCCACTCCCTTCTGGTTTGCAGATTTTTTGCTTAAATATCAGCTGTTACCCTTATGGGGATTCCCTTGTGTGTTATTTGTTGTTTTTACCTTGCTGCTTTTAATATTTTTTCTTTGTATTTAATTTTTGATAGTTTGATTAGTATGTGTCTTGGCATGGTCCTCCTTGGATTTATCCTGTATGGGACTCTCTGTGCTTCCTGGACTTAACTATTTCTTTTCCCATATTAGGGAAGTTTTCAACTATAGTCTCTTCAAATATTTTCTCAGTCTTTTTCTCTTCTTCTTCTGGGACCCTATAATTAGAATGTTCGTGTGTTTAATGTTGTCCCAGAGGTGTCTGAGACTGTCCTCAATCCTTTTTATTCTTTTTTCTTTAGTCTGCTCTGCAGTAGTTATTTCCACTATTTTATCTTCCAGGTCCCTTATCCGTTCTTCTGATTCTGCTATTGATCCCTTCTAGAGAATATTTAATTTCATTTATTGTGTTGTTCATCATTGTTTGTTTGCTCTTTATTTCTTCTAGGTCCTTGTTAAACGTTTCTTGTATTTTATCTATTCTATTTCTAAATTGTGGATCATCTTTACTATCTTTATTCTGAATTCTTTTTCAGGTAGACTGCCTATTTCCTCTTCATTTGTTAGGGCTGTTGGGTTTTTATCTTGCTCCTTCATCTGCTGTGTGTTTTTCTGTCTTCTCATTTTGCTTAACTTACTGTGTTTGGGGTCTCCTATTCACAGGCTGCACGTTCGTAGTTCCCATTGATTTTGGTGTCTGTCCCCAGTGTCTAAGTTTGGTTCAATGGGTTGTGTATGCTTCCTGGTGGAGGAGACTAGTGCCTCTGTTCTGGTGGATGAGGCTGGATCTTGTCTTTCTGATGGGCAGGTCCACGTCTGGTGATGTGTTTTGGGGCGTCTGTGGCCTTAGTATGATTTTAGGCAGCCTCTAGGCTAATGGATGGGGTTTTGCTCTTGTCTTGTTAGTTGTTTGGCATAGGATGTCCAGCACTGGAACTTGTTGGTCGTTGAGTGAAGCTGGGTCTTGACATTGAGATGGAGATCTCTGGGCAACTTTTGTCATTTGATATTACGTGGAGCTGGGAGGTTTCTTTTGGACCAGTGTCCTGAAGTTGGCTCTCCCACCTCAGAGACACAGCACTGACTCCTGGCTGCAGCACCAAGAGCCTTTCATCCACACGGCTCAGAATAAAAGGGAGAAAAGAAAGAAAGAAAGAAAGGAGATAAAAAATAAAATAAGGTAAAATAAAATAAAATGTTATTAAAATAATAAATAATAATAATTATTAAGAAAAAATTTTAAAAAATAATTTAAAAAATAACCCCCCAAAAAACGGACAAACAGAACCCTATGATAAATGGTAAAAGCAAAGCTATACAGACAAAATCACACACAGAAGCACACACATACACACTCACATAGAAAGAAAAAGGGAAAATTATATATATATATATATATATCTTTGCTCCTAAAGTCCACCTCCTCAATTTGGGATGATTCGTTGTCTATTCAGATATTCCACTGATGCAGGGTACATCCAGTTGATTGTGTAGATTTAATCCGCTGCTCCTGAGGCTGCTGGGAGAAATTTCCCTTTCTCTTCTTTGTTCGCACAGCTTCCGGGGTACAGCTTTGGATTTGGACACGCCTCTGCGTGTAGGTCGCCTGAGGACCTCTTTTCTTCGCTCAGACAGGACGGGCTTAAAGGAGCAGCTGCTTCCGGGGCTCTGGCTCACTCAGGCAGGCGGGAAGGAAGGGTTCAGAATGCGGGGCGAGCCTGCGGCGTCAGAGGTCACTGTGTCATTGCAACAGCCTGAGGCGTGCCGTGCCTTCTCCCGGGGAAGTTGTCCCTGGATCATGGGACCCTGGCAGGGGTGGGCTTCACAGACTCCGGGAAGGGAGGTGTGGACAGTGACCTGTGCTTGCACACAGGCTTCTTGGTGTAGGCAGCAGCAGCCTTAGAGTCCCATGCCCTTCTCTGGGGTCCTTGCTGCTAGCCACGGCTCGAGCCCTTCTCTGGAGCTCCTTTAATCGGCGTTCTTAATACCCTGTCCTCACGCACCAGGAAACAAAGAGGCAAGAAAAAGTCTCTTGCCTCTTTGGCAGTTCCAGACCTTTTCCCGGACTCCCTCCCGGGTAGCTGTGGCACACTAGCCCCCTTCAGGCTGTACTCACACAGCCAACCCCAGTCCTCTCCCAGGAATCCGACCACTGAAGCCCGAGGCTCAGCTCCCAGGCCCTGCCCGTCCCGGCGTGTGAGCAGACGAGCCTCTAGGCCTGGTGAGTGCTGGTCGGCACCGATCCTCCTTGCGGGAATCTCTCCACTTTGCCCTCCGCACCCCTGTTGCTGCGCTCTCCTCCGTGGCTGCGAAGCTTCCCCCATCCGCCACCTGCAATCTCCGCCCGCGAAGGTCCTTCCTAGTGTGTGGAAACCTTTCCTCCTTCACAGCTCCCTCCCACTGGTGCAGGTCCCGTCCCTATTCCTTTTTCTCTGTTTTTTCTTTTTTTCTTTTGCCCTACCCAGGTATGTGGGGAGTTTCTTGCCTTTTGGGAGGTCTGAGGTCTTCTGCCAGCATTCAGTAGGTGCTCTGTAGGAGTTGTTCCACATGTATATGTATTTCTGATATATTTGTGGAGAGGAAGGTGATCTCCGCGTCTTACTCTTCTGCCATCTTGAAGCTCCCCCTGCTAATGGATTCTTGAATGCAGAAGTTAGTGTGGGTCATCTGTGTCTTCCCTTCTGCACCTACCCTGTGTTGTTTACACACCTGGAGCCCAAGAAGCAAATGACCAATCAGAGTTTGCTTTAAGAATCTTGCACTACTTCACACTTATTAAGATGGTTGTTAAAAAAAAAAAGCCCAGAAAATAACGAGTTGTTGTGGAAGTGGAGAAATTGGAACACTTGTGCATTACTGGTAGAAATGTAAAATGGTGCAGCCACTTGGGAGAGTGGTATGGTGATTTCTCAAAAAATTAAAAATAGAATTACAATATGATCCAATAATAATTCCATTTCTGAGTATATACCCAAAAGAATTGAAAGAGGTATTTGTACACCCATGTTCATAAAAGCTTTTTTCGTAATAACCTAAAGGTGAAAGCAACCCAAATGTCTATTTTTAAAAATAAATTTATTTATTTTATTTATTTACTTTTGGCTGCATTGGGTCTTCATTGCTGCGTGCGGGCTTTCTCTAGTTATCGTAAGCGGGAGTTACTCTTCATTCCGGTGCACGTGCTTCTCGTTGTGGTGTATTCTCTTATTGCAGAGCATGGACTCTAGGCACCCGGAATTCAGTAGTTGTGGCACTTGGGCTCAATTGCTCTGTGGCATGTGGGATATTCCCGGCCCAGGAATTGAACCCGTGTCTCCTGCATTGGCAGGCAGATTCTTAACCACTGCACCACCAGGGAAGTTTCCCAAATGTCTGTTGATGGATGAATGGATAAACAAATATGGTACACACATACAATGGAATATTATTTAACCTTAAAGAGGAAGGAAATTCTGACACGTTACACGGGTGAACTTTGAGGACATTACGCTGAGTAAAATAAGCCAGTCCCAAAAAGAAAATACTGTATGATTCCATTTATATGAGGTATCTAGTGTAGTCAAATTCATAGAGACAGAAAGTAGAATGGTGATTGCTGGGGCGAGGGGCAGACGGAAATGGGGAGTTATTGTTTAATGGGTGCAATTTCAGTTTTGCAAGATGAAAAGAGCTCTGGAGATGGGTGGTGGTGATGGTAGCACAGCAATGTGAATGTTTTTAATGTCATTGAACTATACACTTAGAAATGGTTAAAATGGTAAAATTTACATTATGCATATCTTTGCGCAACTAAAAAGAGAGAATGTTATCTTAACAGCAAGTTGTATTGGAGTGGGGAGGCTGGGAGAAGTGAGGCTACCTGCAGGGCGCTGCAGATATCTCAAGGTAGTATGGAGGGGCACACCACACCTATGATCAGCGATGGTGGGTATAGATGGTAGAGCAGGGAGACAAAGATATGAACGCAATTCCACTACTTCCTAGCCTTGGAACATTGGACAAGTCACTTAACCTCTCTGTACCTCATCTATGAAATGGGTCATCCCAGTAATAAATGCTTAGTGCAGTGCCAGGCACACAGCAAAGACTTAGATATTACTAGATCTCAGCACCTCAGCATACATAGTGCCATGCTGCTCACAAGTGTGGGCAGAGGACCAGCTGCATCATTATCACCTGCGAGCTTGTCAGAAGTGAACATTCCTAAGTCCTGCCCCAGACCTACTGCATCAGAATCTCCAGGGGTGGAGCTCAAGAATCTGTTTTAACCAGCCTTCTGGGTGATTCTTTTGCCTTAGTTGAAGTTTGAGAAACCCTGGACTGGTAGTACTGATGTTATGGCAACCATTACTCAGAACTAAAGAAAAACCTAGAGTCTAGGCTTAGCAACAGCTGGTTAAATTAGACTAATCTTCAGAGAACAGAATTTGGCAGAAGGAAGGCCATGGCTCTCACAGTAAACTCGGTCCTTGGACACAAACGTGGTTTTATAAATCTTCAGGCAGCTGGCCCTGTGCTGGGCAACTTCTGAGCACAGTGAGGGAGAGGACTGTCTGGCAGAGCAGTGTGCATTAATGCACAGGCAGACAGTGTTCTTGCAACTTGCCAGGCAATAAAGTGGATCCATTGTCCCTAACTGAGGGCCTGCTCCCAAGGGGGGCAGCAAGGGAGGAGTGGGACAGAGATAAGGTGTCCATTCCACCTTTATCTCAGGGAGTTAGAGCTGAGATTCAGTCTCTTTGCATGGCCAAGAAGGACAGAAAAACAACCTGACAACAATAAACACTGGTGCAGCCCTGGGAAAGTCAGCTCAGGGGGGCGATGTAATTGAAATGCATGTTGCCTTTTGAAAGAGTGTCCAATCAGTGCCTTGTCCTCAAGACCTCCTCCGATCAGGGATGTATACCTGGAAGAACAAGAAGGCCAGATAGAAAAGACATCGGGTTCCTGACTCCATGTCTCAAGAATGAATCTGTTACTGCTGCTCCATCTTCCAGGGGCTGGAGATGATGTTATGCAGGCCAAGACACAAGACTCCAGACTCCATGAATCCTTCCCATTTAAAGCAAGGGATGCATAGCCCACCCATGAAGGTTTAAAGACAGATCTGTAGTCACTGGAGAGGCACAGTGTTCAGCTAGGGACATCATGGTTGGGAGGTCCTGGGGGAAGTCCCAGAAGGCATTTTTGCAAAGGACATACCATCTCTGGCATGGGTGCCTCTTGTCAAAAGAGCCTGCTGTGGAAGCTTTGTGAGTGGTTCATAAGACAGGGTTCATTCATGCCCATGTCCCTTGTCCCCCAGCTCTGGCACAAAATCAAGGCATTCACCTCCATACCCTTTTGGCAGCAATGGGGACCCACAGCAGGAGGCCATGTAGTAAATGGAAGGAAGGTCTAGCTAACTTGGGAGGCATCACTGGCTGTTGTGACTCTGGGCTGCAGGACGCTTCAAAAGTTAAAACTAACCATTTGTACAATTCAGTGGCACATAGTACATTCACAATGTTTTGCAACCACTACCTCTATCTAAAAGAAATTTTGAGCCTAAGTGAGAAGAGAAAGTTAGATAGATCCACCCGTCACTTGGTGTGGGGGGCAGGTGCAGAACTGCTGTTTGGGGGAAGAAAGTGAGGTTGTTTGAATGTATTGGGAGTAAGAAGAAAGTCTTAGATGATCCCGTGGACATGGCAGGAGTTTTAGTCCTGAAGTTGGGGAGAGAAATGTAGCTGTATGATAATTGACAGTTAATCTCTGAACATGAAGGGATTGCTGGAGGCGGGGCTGGGAGGCGTCGGAGAGGAACTGAGAGAAGAAAGAGGACCCCGAACAAAGGCTGAGAGTCCCTCACATTTATAGGAGAGAAAACGAGCCAGGGCAGGAGGCTGCCAGGCTTCTACACAAGGCCAAATTAGGTGTTCTTTGAGACCAGACATTCCTTCCCTTTGTGCTGACCTGAGAGATGTTGGGAGAGTGGAGAGGGGTTGCCAAAGCATGGCAGTGACTTTCCAAGATGTCAGTGTCAGCACTGTCAGTTCGTGCCCATGGTCCTTTCTTCTCCATTCCCCCAGCTGCATTGGACCCCACTATGACTTCATTCTTCAGACTTTCTTTGAACAGATATGCATTTTGTGAGCCAAACAGAGCAATAATGGTCCCAGTGGTTCCTGCAGCCAGGAGAAGGGGCCTTGGGCTTTGGAGGCTCCCTTTTAGCCCTCACCATGGCCCTCTCAGAGTGGGAAGAGCCCACCTGGCCAAGCATCTGGAAGACCTTGCACTCTTCCTTTGACACCAGGAGTATGTACTCCCGGTATCTGGATCCCCGAATTCCCAACTCAGGTACCCTAAGCATGCTTGCCGGGCCTGTCTTCCCAGTTGTGCACTGCACTGCCCTTGTGCACAGCCCTATGTAAGAGGGGGACCAAGGGGCAGCTTTTGTGCAGGGTGTGGTTAGATCTGAGGTGTGAGGATTGGGGTGTCCAGGCACATGTGTGAGAAGCCCCACTGAGACTGGGTGAGGAAGGAGGGGCTGCTGGGGCTTCTCCCTGATCTGGTATGGAGTTCTGGGAGGACTTGCCTTGTCTTGCAGGCCTTTATGAGGGTGTGTATGTTAGTGTAGCACAGGTGCATTTCATTTAATAGTCTTGATTTATCATTTTACATATTTAGATGTGGAGTGAGCAGTTCCTCCTTGATCTTCTTGCCTTGAGGTCTCCCGCAGGTCTGTCTGCAACCTTCTTCTTTGGCCTAGCCATAATTTTCAATATATTTTCTTCTCCTTAGAGCCTGAAATATGTTGTCAGAAAATCTTTTTTTTTTAAACCTTAAAGCCTGAGTTATGAATCGGGTAAGTGACAACTGCATGTGTCTTTCTGGTTTCTCCGCCACTCCCTTGCACAACACCATTTACTGGAGGGCTGGGAAGACAGATTTGTGTGTGTGTGTGTTTGTGTGTGTGTGTGTGTGTGCGTGTGTGTGAACAATCTTCCGCACCTCGGCCTAGAAACTGAGGGCTTGTGCTCATGTGCTGAGAAGACCTTTTAGGTGCTGGGGCCTCTAGAAATTTTTATCCAGCCTCAGGGTTAGATTCCAACTTCTCAGGGGATCCTGACCAACCATAACATCATGACAATCATCACCATCTCAACCACTGTCACCTGCCTCTCCTCATCTTCACTGTACCCTTCCCCAACCATTGCTACCACCACTACCATTGCCCCTCCAGCCTCACTGCCTCATCACTTCCAATACCTCCCAGCCACCATCCTTGCCACCGTCATTATAAATAACACCACCACCACCACCATGCAATCATTCAATCAGCAAACACTTATTAGGAATCTACTTTGTGCCAGACACTGTTCTAGGCACTTGGGATACATCAATGAACAAAACAGACAATGCCCCTATATAGAGCTTACATTCTAGTAGGGGACTAGGGGGAAACAAATAAACCATAAGCATAATATACAAGTAAATTATCTAATATAGTGGACTTAATAAACGGCATGGAAAAGAAGTAGAACACAGTAAGGTGGGTCAGGAGTGGGAGGCTGCAGTTTCACATAGGGTGGTCAGGGACAGTATCTGAGTAAAGACATGAGGGGTGAGGGGGTTAGCTGTGCTAACTCATATCATTTACTGAAGGATTACTATGTTCTTTTTAACACACCCACTATTTTATAAATAGGCCTCTAAAAAGACTGAAATGGCAAGAACTAAACTTCAAAAGTATTTTAACTCAGTCTCCAATCATATTAACATCTCATGAGCTACAGAAAAGCTTTGCTCTGGTTTCTTTTCCGATGCTGCCTCCTTGTGCTGAGTAAAAGCAGTGCAGGGTCAACATATTCTAACATGGTCTGGAATTCAAGAATCCATGGCTCTTACCTTGAGTGAGAAATCCCCACCTATCCCCAGACATCAACCCAGTAGATGTTCCAAAATATAGGAAAAATATTGCAATGCAAGCATATTTTAAATTCCCAAATCCAATACGGGTAAGATCAATCTAAAAAATCCATTTTGCAAACATATAAATAAAACTATATTTTGTTAACTATATTAACATTTATCAAATGTATTAATAATATTAATATAATATGTTTTAACCAAATAAGATTTATATTCTGGATCAAAGAAAATTCTCATCATGATTACATTAAGAAGAAAACCCAGAGAGGACTGTATTGTTAAGGAGAATTGAAAAAATTACAACTTATTCAGCATTTACTATATGTCAGACACTGTGTTGGTACTTTAGATTTATTCTTAATTAAATTTATCAGTATTCTATGAGGGGAGTATTACCCCCACTTTATCAATGACTTACATGAGACTCAATAAGACTATGAAGACTAGCTGGTAGATGGGCATTGAAGTTGAACTACACTTTATTTCGTCCCAGATCTAAAGTCCTGGTAAATAGGTGTGACAGGTTCTTTATAGAAAGTGTGCATTTTAATCCAAGGATCAACCTGCTACTTAGTATTGAGTAAAAATGAATAGCTGGGCACATTTTTTTTTTTTTTTTGCGGTATGCGGGCCTCTCACTGTTGCGGCCTTTCCCGTTGCGGAGCACAGGCTCCGGACGCGCAGGCTCAGCGGCCATGGCTCACGGGCCCAGCCGCTCTGCAGCATGTGGGATCTTCCCGCACCGGGGCACGAACCCGTGTCCCCTGCATTGGCAGGTGGACTCTCAGCCACTGCACCACCAGGGAAGCCCTGGGCACATTTTTAAAAGGATAAAATGTATCCATCTCAACCCAGACATGAGTACCAGGATTCATGGGAAAACACTAAAAACATTCTTGTTTAAGTTAGGGAGGAGACAAGCAATCCACTAGCATCATATTTAATGTTCTTCTGGAAGTCCATGCAATTATAGATAAAAGAATAATTTTAGGAATTTAAAAATTAGAAAAGAGAAGATAAAACCATTAATATTTTGGAGATGGTATATAATTGTATACTCAGAAAACCCAAAAAAATCGAATGAAAAAAATCTTGCAGATAGCGAGACAATAGGTAAAGTGGCAGGTACAAAATTACATATAGAACAAAATAGTCTCTAAATAGCAACTAGTCAGAATATAGTAGAAGAAGATGTTCCATTTACCACAACAGTAAAAAAGATGAACGATCTGGTTTACATTTAAAGTGAAAGAACTATATGAACAAGACTTCACAATGCCTCTGAGAAGAAAAGAGAAGATTTGGACAAATGGAAAGGCAAACCATGTTCTTAGATAGGAAAACTCCACATCATAAAAATCTCCCCAAGTTAATTTATAAATTTAAGGTGAGTAAAATAAAAACACCAATGAGTTTCCTTTACAAACTAGATTTATTAATTTTAATGTTCATGAGAAAAAATAAACTTGTAAGTATAGTTAGGAAACTACTGTTAGGAATGATGAGGGAGAGAATAACACTATCCAATACTAAAATATATTACAAAATTGTAATTACTGAAACAGATTTGTCAGAATGCATTTGTAAAAGAAAGTCAAGATAATAGTCCCATACACATGGGACACTTACTATGTAATAAAGATGAGGTTTCAAGTAAAAAAGTGAGGATCATTCTAAGAAAGCATCTGGAAAATTGAGAAGCCATCTGGAAAAAAGTAAAATTAGAGCTATACTTCTTATCTTTTCTTTCTGGGCTAAACCTGGGAAGATGGGAGCTGGGAAGCCACCACAGGTCTAGTCTTGTTGAGAAAAGCTGTGTTTAGAAACAATGAGGAGGACACAGACAGACACAAGGATGAAAAGAGAGAGGCTGATGATGTTCAGGTTCCTGCCCTTCTTCAAGTTTGTTACATACACCAGCAAACAGATCTCCCTTCTTGACCTAAGCTTCTTCTAACTGCCTACCTGTCACTTGGGACCCAAGAAATCTGACGTCCACAATGTGGTATTATCTTTGTTTTAGGCTTGAGGCCTAAGGTTGCCCATTAAGACAAGACTCTTTTCCCAATTCAGTGCCTTTCCCCCCATGAAACAGCATGCCCAACTGCTTGTAAGGAAGGAGACTTGTACACACTGCTGAGATGTCTCCTGGAGCACCTCTGAGGAGACCCAGAATTTGGCAGCATCTACCTCTGGAAAACTTATGGACCAGAAAAAGCAGAATCTGGAGAAAATTTCTACCTTTGTGTAGTAGATGTAACTGCCCAAAGTGAAAACATGTTCGTTCCATCCTCATTCTCCTCAGAGGTTATCACTGACATCAAAATCACAAACATTTTTGGCATTATCAAGAATACTTTGAGTAACTGGCTGTATGTTAATGGCTATGCAACATATATAATTGATGAATTCACTCTAAGTAACAATAATTCTCAAGGTATTAGAAAATACATAGGCATAATGATTTCTATGAATATGATAATAATAAGTTGTGTTTTAAGAGAAGTCAGACTAAAACTTTAGACAAGAATAACATGGTAGTTGGGAGGAAGCTAAATTAAGACAGAATTGAAAGAAGTGAAAATTGTGTATTTTGTTTAAGAAACATACAGATATTGCTTAGATTTTTGTGAGAAATATGTAAAAATGAGTAATATCTTACAAATATAAATACCATATGAATGAAAAGAAAATATTTGTTCTCCAAATAGGAGGGGCAAATAAAAGATAATAAAGAAAGCAGGTGTAATTTAACAAGTCAGGGAAGGAGAAAAACATAAGCAAAGGGCAAGAAGGTAAATAGAAAGTACAGAATAAAATGGTAGAAATAAGTCCAATATAATGGTAATCGTAATAAAAGTAAACAGGTAATACTCACCTAATAGTTATCTAATCTATATATTCAGAGATTTTCAGATTAGAGCAAAAGCAACAATTACAGAAACAAAGTCTAGCTCTATGTTTATGAGAAACATATATAAATCAAGGAACACTGAAAGGTTAAAATTAAAGGGATAAAAACCAGGCAAATACTAGCAAAAAAGATAGTGCAGCAATACTAATGTCAGGTAAAATAGAATGTAATGAGAAAAGCAGTAAAAAATACAAGGAAAGATATTTCATACTGATCAGAGAAACAGTCCACCAAAAATCATACACAGGTTATTCTGGGTGTTTCTGCGAGGGTGTTTTTGGATGAGATTAACATTTATTTATTTTAAAAAATTTGTTTCTAGTCGTGATTCCTTCATTTTTAAAAAAAAAATGTTATGGGAGTATAGTTGCTTTACAATGTTGTGTTAGTTTTGTTTTTGTATTTTTTTTTTTAGGCCTCACCATGTGGCATGCAGGATTCTAGTTTCTTGACAAGGGATCAAATCCATGCCCCCTGCATTGGGAGCACAGGGTCTTAACCATGGGACTGCCAGGGAAGTCCTGAGATTAACATTTAAATTGATAGACTGAGTAAATCAGATTGCCCTCCCTAATCTAGGTGGGCCTCATGCAATCAGTTGAAGGCCTGAATAGAACAAAAGGTTGACCCTCCTTCCAGTAAGAGGGGACTCTTCTATCTTGACTGCCTTTGACCTGGGACATCTTTTTTTTTTTTTTTTTTCCTGTTTTGGTTTGTATTGGAACTGTAACATCAACTCTCTTGGGTCTCAGGCTTTTCGTCTGGGACTAGAACTATACCATCAGCATCTCTCCTGGGCCTCCAGTTTGCTGAATGCTGAACTTGGGACTTGTCAGCCTCCATAATAACATACTCTATTTCCTATATCTATGTTTACATTTATATTTGTATCTATATCATCTTCTATATCTATCACTCCTACTGGTTGTGTTTCTCTGGTGAAACCTGACTAGAAAAGGGGAAAATAGATTTCCTTGATTCTCTGGTGCTTCCAGGCTGCTGTATGTGGGCTAGGCAGGTTCCAGTAGCCATGCAACAAAAAGAAGCAGGAGTGAAGACAAACCGTGGGCAGGAGTACAGGAATAAGAAGCATCAAGGGAACATGCGGTGGCACAGAATCTGCTACACATGTCATAACTCATTCATTGATGTTACTCCAAATTCATGACATAGGTACTACAATTAACCCCATTCCACAGATGAGGAAGCTGACGCACAAGGAAAGTAAATAATCAGTGACACCAACTCAGTAGTGTCAGAGCTGGCATTCGGAACCAGGAAATTTGTCTCTCGAAGAAAGATGTGAAATATTCTGTTAAGCTACTAGTAAAGGGAGTAATATTCAGTCATTAACACCCCAGTGAGACTTTGCTAATTCAAGTGTGGGACAGGGGCAGTGTAAAAGAAATAGGAGGGGTAACTGAGAGGAGAGAGGAGAAATGCTTGGAAAGAGGAAGTGGCATGTGAAATCCTTGAATGGACCAGGGCGTTCTCCTGTGTGAGCTATAGAGGGATGGCAGTAGGGACGATCTCTGCGGACACTGTCATCTTCCTGGAACACCCTCGAACACCTGGTGTCAGCAACTGCCCTCTCGGCCTAGGCAAGAACCACTGAGAATGCTCAAGCCTCGGCTGGCAGAGTGCCCAGCAGCCTGGAGGTGAGAAAGCACACTGGCTTCAGGTATCAACAGGATCCTGTTATCTGAGGAAGTCAAGGAAACCAGGGAGACCCAACAGTCCCCTTCAGGCTGTCTTCAGAGAAGGGGCTCTGCAGGAGGCGTTTCCTCAGAGCCCGGCAGCTCCACCTCACATTAAAGACACATCCCACTAGGAACTGCACAGCCCCCTCTTCCCAACCCTGCCACCTCCTACTCCTAACATGCGTTGCCTGCCCCCATATCGCAGTGCAAAGGCTGACAGTGCCGGGGCAAGGAATTGGCATTGCTGGGCCCAGAAAGAGTGTACATTGGGACAAGTAAACAAAATCTGAAGACAGTCTTTTATATTTAAAAGCTGGACAGTGTTTCTGTTTGCTTTGGGTTGAATGCAGTTTTTTTAAGGGGGTGGTGGTGGTGAAGTACAGACACATATTTTAAAGGCAAGCTATGTGGCTCGCTGTCTTCACACATCCAATGGTTCCCTTGGCATAGAATACTACCCAACTATCTAAAGCAAGATCTTTCAAAGGTCTACCTCATCCAGGAAGTCCCTGCCAGCAGGAGGACCCTCTGAATGCCCATGCAGTCAGGGGCACCCCACCTCATTGGGCCTTCCTCCTTCTGTGATGTAATGCCCTGGGAATACACTTGGCAGGAGCCAGTACCTGTCTCTGCCCTAAACCCTAAAAACTTGCGGACGGGGCACTGTTACAGGCCCCCTGCCTTTGAAGCTAACCAAGGTATCAGGCTCCCTGTTTCTGGATTAAAAATTGTTCTTTCTTCCACTTGTAAATGTGTCTAACTGGAGCACAGAAAGCTGAACCACAAGGGCAATGTACTCCTCTCTGGGTTGCCAAGGTTGAGTGCCCCAGTCGTCAAAGAGACTCGCGAAAGCAGCGCTGGGCGGACTCCCTTTGCCGGTCGAACGGCCTCCTTGACTGAAAGAGAACTGCAGTGCCAAAAGACACCATGCTGACGACGGGCTCCAGGAGGAGATTCTGGACAGAACTCTCACAGAAGCGAAAGCTAGGCTGTGGGCCCAGCCTGAGGAGCAGTACGTACGTTTGCCACACTTCTTTACACAGCTAGGCATGAGCCAGAGAGCCTTGGTCACTGAGGCCTACCTAAGGGACTGCCATACTTACCCAGTAGATCCCACGC
>NW_020837962.1:31143011-31143723 GCF_003676395.1 Aethalodelphis obliquidens
TGAGGCCTACCTAAGGGACTGCCATACTTACCCAGTAGATCCCACGCGGAGGTCCCTGTGCCCAAAAGCCCCTCCACCGAAGGGCCCTGTTCCTCCCGTTGTGTTTCCTTGAGGTAATCAGAAACCGCTGAGGATCCCTATGGGAGCTCAGGTTTGAAGCTGGGCGACCCTGGCCGACCCTTATTCCCCTCCGTGGCAGACGAGACAGGGGCGGGTCCTAAGCTGCCTGAAGCACACTCCTCGCGCCCACCTTCTCTTTGTTGCCGGAAGGCCTCCCATAGGAAGTCTGAGTTTATTCGTGACAGCAGAAGTCTGAGTTGACGCGTGTGAGGCCTGCGGCTCTCTCTCAGTTCCTTGCTGGGAGCTTCATCAGGAGCGCTCTGGAGCCCGCCGGCAAAAGAACTGTGAGTCCCTCCGCCCCACCCGGGCCTCAAGCAAAAGTCCAGGTTTCCCCCGTTAGGAACACCTCGGAGTGCCAGAGGGAGCAGAGGGGCATGCGTTAACGGAACGCTTCAACCGTGTAAGGTATTTCACGAGACACTGTGCACTCACGTTCGTTGTCACAACTGTCAAAGGGCACTGTATGCCGTCCAACTCCTTGACTGTGTTTGAGCCACAGGAAGTAAACGCGTTCGTTTGATTAAGCTCCGTGAACGTGCAACGATGATGGCGAAGCGCTGCCCCGTTCGCTCGAAAGCTCTCGTTTGTACGG
>NW_020837963.1:0-281 GCF_003676395.1 Aethalodelphis obliquidens
ACTGGCGAAAGCAGCGCTGGGCGGACTCCCTTTGCCAGTCAGTCGGACGGCCTCCTTGACTGAAAGAGAACTGCAGTGCCGAAAGACACCGCGCTGACGACTGGCTCCAGGAAGAGACTCGGGACAGCACTCTCACAGAAGCGAAAGCTAGGCTGTGGGCCCAGCCTGAGGACCAGCACGTTTTCCACACTTAACACAGCTAAGTCATGAGCCAGATGACAGCCTTGGTCACTGAGGCCTATCTAAGGTACTGCCATACTTACCCACTAGATCCCACGCAG
>NW_020837963.1:291-40662 GCF_003676395.1 Aethalodelphis obliquidens
CTCTTTGCTGCCGGAAGGCCTCACATAAGAGGCCTGAGTTTACTCGTTATGGAAGCAGTCTGAGTGTACTCGTGTGAGGCCTGCTGCTCTCAGTTCCTTGCTGGGAGCTTCAAAAAGAGCACTGCCTCCACCAAGGATCGCCCTTGCTACACCTGTGGGCTTGAGGCTATTCAGAACCCTGCAGTGCCCCAGGAATATCAGAACTTCAATTGCAGCCAGGATGCAAGCCGACAGTCTCCTGGAGGCAGGGTGACTTCAGGCAGGAGGTCCTGGATGGAATTGAAGCCGAAGGCTGCTCTCAGTGCAGCTCAGACTAGGGCAATGCGTAAGACTTGGAGGGATGTGGGACGTGCCAAAACGGTCCTCGGGAACGTGAGGGAGTGCTGGGAAGTTAAGCTGCTCCAAGACAGAGTACTGTGCTTTTCCCTGCCCTCGGCATACACACAGAGAGGCTCCAAAGGGCTTCGGGACTGGATGTTGTTTACGAGACCCAGGGCTGCCTGTGGGTACTCAGTGTTCCTGCTGGGATCAGGGTGCCCACGCGAGCCTCCTACGTGTCCAAAAAACCGTGCTGCCGCTAAAGGTATGCAGAGCAGAGACCACGGCCTCATGGAAAGTGCTGCACGCCTCTGCTTCCGCACGGCAAATCAGGGCCCTACCACCAGGCACGTGTTCATGCTGGGTGTCCCGTTAGCGACACAGCACCGTAAGACGCTGAGTCCTCGAGCAGAGCGTCTTCAGGTACGAGGTCCTCGACGTATTCAAAGCAGAGTGTTTTCTCATGGCAGCTCACACGTGGGCCTTGACAAAACTTCCTGGGCACTTCGGACTCACCAGAAATGTGGTCTTGAGGCTGTTCGTGGGCTCTGGAAACCTAGCTCTCCTCAAAGAACGTGCAGTGGTTTGCCCATCACTTGGCATGCACAGAGGGCCTCCGAGGGAATGACCAAAGGGCCTCGACGTTGCTCAGCAGGCCTACAGGGCCTGGAGGTACTCAGTGACCTTGGAGGGAAAATGATGAACACCGGAGGGGCCCAGGTGTCCGCACAAGGGTATGCCCTTTAACGTAAAGCAGAGCAGCGACATAGAACTCATGGAAACTGCTGCATGCCTCGCTTTCTGCATGGCTACTCAGGGCCTAAGCTGGAGGCCAGTTCTCACTTTGAGTTTCTCTTTAGCTCCAGAGCGTGTCAGGCTGACCACCACCACAGCCAAGGAAGCACCTGCTCTACACAGAGCAAACTCGTTGTTTTCCCAGAAGCATTTTTACAGGGTATACAGGCCTGTCAACAGCAGGGAATTGTCAGGTAGCTTCAAGGCAGCATGAGTGCAGCCTTCAAAATGAGAAAGCAAGGCTAGTTCCAACAGGCCCGCGTTTTCATGGGCACACGCAGCATATATCCCTGTGGTTTCTAACAAGTCAAAAGAGACACAGGTGACCCTGTGCTTCCTTCCCTGAATCAACTTCTCGAAGTACGGTGTCCCGCATCAAGAGAACTGCCTCCACCAAGGACCGCCCTTGCTATGCCTGTGGGCTTGAGGCTATTCAGAACCCTGCAGTGCCCCAGGAATATCAGGACTTCAATTGCAGCCAGAATGCAAGCCGACGTTCTCCTGGAGGCAGGGTGACTTCAGGCAGGAGGTCCTAGATGGAATACGAAGCCGAGGGCTGCTCTCAGTGCAGCTCAGACTTGGGCAATTGGTAAGACTTCGAGGGTTGTGGGACGTGCCAGAACGGTCCTCGGGAACGTGAGGGAGTGCTGGGGAAATTAAGCTCCTCCAAAAGAGAGTGCAGTGCGTTTCCATACACTCGGCATACACAGAGTGGCTACAAAGGGCTACGGTTCTGCACGTGGCTTAGCAGACCCAGGGGTCCTGTGGGTAATCTCTATTCCTGCCGGTAGCAGGGTGCCCACGCGAGCCTCCTAAGTGTCCTGAAAACCGTACTGCCATTATAGAAATGCAGAGCAGCGGCTATGGCCTCATGGCATCTGCTGCAGGCCTCCGCTTCTGCACGGCAAATCAGGGCCATACATCCAGGCATGTGCTCACGCTGAGTGTCCCCTTAGTGACTCAACATGGTAGGAAGCTGACTTTCTCCTCGAGCAGAGTGACTTAAGGTATGTCGTCCTCGAAATATTCACAGCACAACGTTTTCTCATGGCAGCTCAGCCCAGGGCCGTGACAAAGACGTCCAGTGCATGTTGGACTCACCAGAAATGTGGTCTTGAGTCTGTTCGAGGGCACTGGAAATGTAGCTCTCCTTAAGGAACGTGCAGTGGGTTGCCCATCACTCGGCACACACAGAAGGCCTCCGAGGGACAGACCAATGGTCCTCAATGTTGCTCAGCCAGACCTCAGGGGTCTGGAGGTACTCAGTGACCTTGCAGGGAAAATGATGCACACCCGTGAGGCCTAGGAGTCCTCAAAAGGGTACTCCCTTTAAAATAAAGCAGAAAAGAGGCTAAGAACTCATGGAAACAGCTGCATGCCTCCCTTTCTGCACGGCTATTCAGGGCCTAACCTGGAGGTAAGTTCTCACGTTGAGTATCCCTTTACCTGTAGAGCATGGCAGGCTGAGTCCCACCGAGGCCATGGAAGCACCCGGTTTAGCAAGAGAAAACTCATTTTTCTCCCAGAAGCATGCGTACAGGGGCTACAGGCCTGTCAACAGCAGTGAATGTCAGGTAGATTCAAGTCAGTATGATGGCAGCCTTCAAAACGGGAAGCAAGTCTAGTTCCAGCAGGCCCCAGTTTCCATGGGCACACGCAGCATATACCCCTGTGGTTTCTAACAAGTCAAAAGAGACACAGGTTACCCAGTGTTTATTTCCCTGAATAAACTTCTCGAAATAGGCTGTTCTGCATCAAGGGAACTGCCTCAAGCAAGGAACGCCGTAGCTAGGCCTATGGGCCTGTGGCTATTCAAAAGGCTGCAGTGCCACAGGAGTAACAGGACTTAAATTGCAGTAAGACCGCAAGCCGACTTTCTCTTTGAGACACGGTGACTTCAGGCAGGAGGTCCTAGATGGAATGCGAAGCCGAGGGATTCTCTCAGTGCAGCTCAGACTAGGGCAATGCGTAAGACTTCGACGGCATGTTGGATGTGCCAGAACGGTGTTCGTGAACGTGTGGGAGTGCTGGGGAATTTAAGCTGCTCAAAAAGAGAGTGCAGTGCGTTTCCCTACCCTCGGCATACACACAGAGTGGCTCTAAAGGGCTACGGGCCTTGATGCTTTTTAGCAGACCCAAGGAGGCCTGTGGGTACGCAGTGTTCCTGCCGGGAACACGGTGCCCACGCGAGCCTCCTAGGTGTCCAGAAAACTGTGCTGCCGCTAAAGATATGCAGAGCAGAGACCACGGCCTCTTTGAAACAGCTGCACACCTCCAGTTCTGCATGGCAAATCAGGGCCCTACCACCAGGCACGTGTTCATGCTGGGTGTCCCGTTAGCGACACAGCATGGTAAGATGTTTAGTTCATCCTCGAGTGGAGTGACTTCAGGTACAAGGTCCTCGAAGAATTCAAAGCAGAGTTTTTCTCATGGCAGCTCATATGAGAGCCATGACAAAGACTTCCAGGGCTCGTCGGACTCACCTGAAATGTGACCCTGAGGCTGTTCGAGGGCTCTGGAAATGTAGCTCTCCTTAAGGAACGTGCAGTGTGCTGCCCATCACTTGGCACACACAGAAGGCCTCTGAGTGCGCAACCAATCGGCCGCGATGATGCTCAGCAGGCCCACACGGGTCTGGAGGTACTCAGTGACACTGGAGGGAAAATGATGCCCACCGGAGGGGCTAGGAATCCTCTAAAGGGTACTTCCTGTCAAATAAAGCAGAACAGCGACTAAGACCACATGGAAACGGCTGCATGCCCCCTTTCTGCACGGCTATATAGGGCCTAACCTGGAGCCAAGTTCTCACGTTGAGTTTCCCTTTATCTCTAGAGCGTGGCAGGCTGAACCTCACGACGGCCATGGAAGTACCCGGTTTAGACAGAGGAAGCTCAGTTTTTTTCCAGAAGCATGCCTATAGGGTCTACAGGCCTGTCAACAGTAGTGAATATCAGGTAGCTTCAAGGCACCATGACTGCAGCTTTCAAAACCGGAAGCAAGGCTACTTCCAGCAGGCCCCAGTTTCCATGTGCACATACAGCATATATCCCTGTGGTTTCTAAGAAGTCAAAAGAGACACAGGTTTCCCAGTGTTTTCTTCCGTGAATCAATTTCTCGAAGTAGGGTGTTCTGCATCAACGGAACTGCCTCAACAAAGGAACACCGTAGCTATGCCTCTTCCCCCTGCGGCTATTCAAAAGCCTGCAGTGAAACAGGAAGAGCAGGACTTAAATTGCAGTAAGAACGCAAGCCGACTTTCTCTTGGAGGCACGGTGACTTCAGGCAGGAGGTCCTAGATGGAATGCGAAGCCGAGGGTTTCTCTCAGTGAGACTCAGACTAGGGCAATGCTGAAGACTTCGAGGGCATGTGGGCCATGCCAGAACGGTGTTCGTGAACGTGTGGGAGTGCAGGGGAAATTAAGCTGCTCCAAAAGACAGTGCAGTGCGTTTCCCTACACTCGGCATACACTGAGTGGCTCCAAAGGGCTACGGGCCTGGATGTTGCTTAGCAGACCCAGAGGGGCCTGTTGGTACTCAGTATTCCTGCCGGGAACAGTGTGCCCACACGAGCCTCTTAGGTCTCCATAAAACTGTGTTGCCATTAAGGATATGCAGAGCAGAGACCACGGCCTTATGGAAACTGCTGCACGTCTCTGCTTCTGCACTACAAATCAGGGCCTAACCTCCAAGCATGTGTTCATGCTGGGTGTCCCGTTAGTGACACAGCATGGTAAGATGCTGACTTCCTCCTCGAGCAGAGTGACTTCAGGTACGTGGTCCCTGAAGTTTTCAAAGCAGAGTGTTTTCTCATGGCAGCTCACACGTGGGCCATGACAAAGACTTCCAGGGCATATCGGACTCACCAGAATCCTGGGCCTGAGGTTGTTCAAGGGCTCTGGAAATGTACCTCTCCTTAAGGAACATGCAGTGTGTTGCCCAGCCCTCGGTACACACAGGGCCTCCGAAGGACCCACCAATGGGTCTCGATGTTTCTCAGTTGGCCCACAGGACTCTGGAGGTACTCAGTGACATTGGAGGGAAAATGATGCACACCCGAGGGGCTAGGCATCCTCTAAAAGGTACTTCCTATAAAATAAAGCAGAACAGCGACTAAGACCGCATGGAAACAGCTGCATGCCTCCCTTTCTGTACAAAACTTCCTGGGCACTTCGGACTCACCAGAAATGTGGTCTTGAGGCTGTTCGTGGGCTCTGGAAATGTAGCTCTCAAGGAACGTGAAGTGTGTTGCCCATCACTTGGCATGCACAGAGTGGCTCCGAGGGACAGACCAATGGGCCACGATGTTGCTCAGCCGGCCCACAGGTGTCTATAGGTATTCAGTGTCCTTGGAGGGAAAACGATGCACACACGAGGCACCTAGGAGTCCTTAAATGGGTACTTCCTTTAAAATATAGCAGAACAGCGACTTAGAACTCATGGAAACAGCTGAATGCCTCCCTTCCTGCACAGCTACTCATGGCCTAACCTGGAGGCAAGTTCTCACGTTGAGCTTTAGAGGTTGGCAGGCTGAGCCACACTGCTGTCATGGAAACACCTGGTTTAGCCAGAGGAAACTCATTTTTCTCCCAGATGCATGTGTACAGGGGCTACAGGCCTGTCAACAGCAGTGAATGTCAGGTAGCTTCAAGGCAGTATGACTGCAGCCTTCAAAACAGGAAGCAAGGCTAGTTCCAGCATGTCCCAGTTTCCATGGCCACATGCAGCATATATTCCTGTGGTTTCTAAGAAGTCAAAAGAGACAACAGTTTTCTCAGTGTTTCCTTCCCTGAATCAACTTCTCGAAGTAGGGTGTTCTGCATCAAGGGAACTTCTTCTACCAAGGAACACTGTAGCTATGCCTCTGGGCCTGTGGCTATTCAAAAGTTTGCAGTGGAACATGAAGAACAGGACTTAAATTGCAGTAAGAACGCAAGGTGACGTTCTCTTGGAGGCAGCGGGACTTCAGGCATGAGGTCCTAGATGGAATGTGAAGCCGGGCACCAACACCATGAACACTGTCTCTATGGGCACTGTCACCGTGAGAACTTTCACCAGGGGCACTACCACAATGGGTACTGTCACCATGGTATATGCCACCATGGGCATGGTCACCATGGGCACTGTCACCATGGGCACTGCCACCCTGAGCATTGTCACAATTAGCACTCTCAGCATGGGCACTATGACCGTGAGCATGCTTAGTGTGGTAAATGTCACCATGGGCACTGTCACCATAAGCATTGTCACCATTTGCACTGCTACCATAAGCACCATCAGCATAAGCACTGTCACCATGGGCACTGTCAACATGGGCACTGCCACCATGTGCACTTTCACCATGGGCATTGTCACCATGGGCACTATTCCCACGGGTACTGTTACCGTGAGAACTGTCAATATGGGCACTGTCACCATGAGCACTTTCACCATGGGCACTACCCCAATGGGCACTGTCACCATGGTAAGTGACACACTGGGCAGAGTCACAATGGGCACTGTCATGGTGGGCACTGTTACCGTGGGCACTGCCACCATAAGCACTGTCACCATGTGCACTGCCACCATGGGCCCTGTCACTGTGCACAATGTCACAATGGGCACAGCCACCATGTGCAATGTCGCCATGGGCACTAAAACCATGGTCACTCTCACCATGAGCACTGTTACCATGGGCACTGTCACAATGAGCGCTCTCGTCATTTGCACTGCTACCATAAGCACTATCAGCATAAGCACTGTCACCATGGGCACTGTCAACATGGAGCACTGCCACTGTGAGCACTCTCACCTCGAGCACTGCAACAAGGAGAACTGTCACCATGGGCACTGCCACCATGAGCACACTCACCATGGGTACTATTACCATGAACAATTTCACCATGGGTAGTGTCACCATTTTGCACTGCGACTATGTGTAATACCACTATGGGCACTGTCACCATTGGTACTATCATTGTGAGCACTGTCACCATGCATGTTGTCCCCATGGGTACTGTCACCATGCGCACACCACCATGTGCACTGTCACCAGGGGCACTATCACCGTGAGCTCTGTCACCACGGGCACCTTCATCATGGGCACTATCACCTTGAGCACCATCACCATGAGCACTTTCACCATCGGCACTCAGACCATGTGCACTGTAACCATGTGCACTGCCAGCGTGGGCACTGCCATCAGGAGCACGATCACCATGAGCACTGCCACCATGAGGGCTTTCACCATAAGCACTGCCACCATGGGCACTGTAACCATGGGCACTATCACTGTGAGCACTCTCACCATGGGCACTGCCACCATGGGCACTATCACCGTGAGCACTGTCACCATGAATGATGTCATCGTGTGCACTGTCAGCATGGGTACTATCAATGATAGGACTAACACCGTAAGCACTGTCATCATGAGCAATGTCACCATGAGCAGCATCACGATGGGCACTGCCACCATGGGCACTATCACGGTGTGCACTGTCACCATGAGCACTGTCATCGTGAGCACTTTCAATATGTGAATTACCACTGTGAGCACTGTCACCGTGATCCCTATCACCATGAGCACTGTTATCATGGGCACTGCCACGATGGGCACTATCACCGTGAGCACTGTCACCATAAGCCCTATCACCGTGAGAACTGTCACCTTGGGAAGTATCACAGTGAACACTGTCACTACGGGCACTATCACTGGGAGCACTATCCCCTTGAGAAATATCACCGTGAGCACTGTCACAATGAGTACTGTCACCATGTGCATTGTAACCATTGGCACTATTACCGGAAGCACTATCACCATAAGCGCTGCCACCATGTGCCATGTCACCATGGGCACTCTCACCACTTTGCACTGTCACCATGTGCACTACCATCATGGGCACTGTCACCATGTGCACTGTCACCGTGAGCTCTGTCACCAGGGGCACCTTCATCATGGGCACTATCACCGTGAGCACCGTCACCATGAGCACTTTCACCATCGGCACTCACACCATGTGCAATGTCACTGTGTGCACTGTCAGCATGGGCACTGCCACCATGAGCACTATCACCATGAGCACTGCCACTGTAAGGGCTTTCACCATAAGCACTGTCACCATGGGCACTGTAACCATGGGCACTATCACTGTGAGCACTGTCACCATGGGCACTACCAACATGGGCACTCTCAACGAGAGCACTGTCACCATGAGCACTGTCATTGTGTGCACTGTCAGTATGGGCACTATCACAGTGAGCACTGTCACCATGAGCACTGTAACTATGGGCACTATCACCGTGAGCACTATCACCATGAGAAATATCACTGTGAGCACTGTCACCATGAGTACTGTCACCATGTGCACTGTTACCATTGGCACTATTACCGAAATCACTATCACCATAATCGCTGACACCATGAGCTATGTCACCATGGGCACTGTCACCACTTTGCACTATGACCATGTGCACTACCACCATGGGCAGTCACCATGGGCACTATCACCAAATTCACTGTCACCATGGGTACTTTCACCATGGACACGGTCACCATGAGAACGGCCACCATATGCAATGTCACCACGGGGATTATCATCATGAGCACTGTAAAAATGGGCACTGCCATCCTGGGCACTGTCATCAATGGCACTGTCACCATGAGCACTGTCAACATGGTCTTTGCCACAATGTGCACTCTTACAATGGTAACTGTCACCATGTGCAGTGTCACCATGTGCACTGTCACCACGAGAAATGCCACCTTGGGCAATGCCACCATGAACACTGTCACTATGAGAACTGTAACCATGAGACCTGCCACCATGGGCAGTTTCACCATGAGTAATGTCAACATGGGTTTTGTCACCATGGGCACTGTCCCCATGAACACTATCACCATGAGCATTGGCACCATGGGAACTGGCACCATTGGGCCTGTCACCACTAGCACTGTAACCATGGAGACTTTCACCATGAGCACTGTTACCGTAGTAACTGTCAGCATGGGCATTGTCACCCTGGGCACTGTCACCGTGGACACTGCCACAAGGAGCACTATCACCATGAGCACTGCTACCGTGAGTACTATCAGCATAAGCACTCTCAACATGCACACTGTCACGATGGGCAATGCCACCATGGGCACTGTCACCATGAGCAGTGTCACAATGGTCTTTGCCACAGTGTGCACTGTTACAATGGGAACTGCCACCATATGCACGGTAACCATGAGCACTGTCATCGTGGTGACTGTTACCATGGGAATTGTCACCGTGAGCACTGCAACAAAGGGCACTGTCACCATGAGCACTGTCACCACGTGCAATGCCACCATGGGCACTTTCACGATGAGAACTGTCATCATGGGTATTTTCACCATGAGCACTGTCACCGTGAGCACTATCTCCGTGAGCAATGTCACCATTGTCACTTTCACCATGGGCAATGTCTCCATGGGCAGTGACACCATGGGCACTGCCACCATGGGAACTATCATGGTGTGCACTGTCACTGTGAGCACTATCACCGTGAGCACTGTTACCGTGAGCCCTATCACAGTGAGAACTGTCACCATGGGAACTATCACCATGAGCACTGTCACCAAAGCACTCTCATCATGGGCACTATCACCGTGAGCACCGTCACCACGAGCACTGTCATCGTGTGCACTGTCAGCATGCGCACCATCACCGTAAGGACTATCATTGTAAGCACTGTCACCATGAACACTGTCACCATGGGCAGCCTCACGATGGGCACTACCACAATGGGCACTATCACGGTGTGCACTGTCACAGTGAGCACTGTCACCATGCGCACTTTCAACATGTGCATTATCACTGTGAGCACTATCACCATGAGAAATATCACTGTGAGCACTGTCACCATGAGTACTGTCACCGTGTGCACTGTAACCATTGACACTATTACCAGAAGCACTATCACCATAAGCACTGTCACCATTAGCTATGTCACCATGGGCACTGTCAACACTTTGCACTCTCACCATGTGCACTACCACCATGGGCACTGTCACCATGGGCACTATCACCGAATTCACTATCACAATGGGTACTGTCACCATGGGCACTATCACCATGGGCACGGCCACCATGAGCACTGTCAACATGGTCTTTGCCGCAATGTGGACTGTTACAATGGTAACTGCCACCATGTGAAGTGTCACCATGTGCACTGTAACTACGAGCAATGCCACCTTGGGCAATGCTACCATGAACACTGTCACAATGAGAACTGTAACCATGAATCCTGCCACCATGGGCACTTTCACCATGAGCACTGTCACCATGGGTTTTGTCACCATGGGCACTGTCACCATGGGCACTGACATTATTGGGAGTGTCACCACTAGCAGAGTAACCATGGACACTTTCACCGTGAGCACTGTCACCATGGTTACTGTCATCATGGGCACTGTCACTGTGAGCATTGTCACCCTGAGCCCTGCCACCATGTGCACTGTTACAATGGGCACTGTCACTGTGAGCACTGTCATCGTGGTCACTATCACCATGGGAATTGTCACCATGAGCACTGTGACCATGGGCACTGTCCCATAAACAGTTTCACCATGAGCACTGTCACCATGAGCACTGTCACCACGCGCAATGCCACCATGGGCACTTTCACCATGAGAACTGTCATCATGGGTATTTTCACCATGGGTACCGTCACTGTGAGCACTATCTCCATGAACAATGTCACCATTGTCACTTTCACCATGGGCAATGTCACCATGGGTAGTGTCACCGTGGGCATTGCCACCATGGGCACTATCACGGTGTGCACTGTCACCATGAGCACTGTCATCATGGGCACTGTCATCATGGGTACTATCACTGTAAGCACTGTCACCATGAGCAATGTCACCATGGGCACTGTCACCATGGGCAGCATCAAGATGGGCACTTCCACCATGGGCACTATCACGGTGTGCACTGTCACTGTGAGCACTGTCTTCGTGGTCACTGTCACCATGGAAATTGACATCATGAGCTCTGCAACCAAGGGCACTGTCACTATGAACAGTTTCACCACAAGCACTGCCACCATGAGCACTGTCACCATGCGCACTTTCACCACGCGCACTGCCACCATGGGCACTTTCACCATGAGAACTGTCATCATGGGTATTTTAACCATGGGCATTGTCACCGAGAGCACTATCTCCATGAGCACTGTCATGAATGTGTCACCATGTGCAATGTCCCCATGGGCATTTTCACCATGGGCACTGCCACCATGGGAATTATCATGGTGTGCACTGTCACAGTGAGCACTATCACCGTGAGCACTATCACCATGGGCACTATCACCGTGAGTACTGTTACCTTGAGCCCTATCAGAGTGAGAACTGTCACCATGGGAACTATCACCATGAGCACTGTCACCAAAGCACTGTCATCATGGGCACTATCACCATAAGCACTATCACCATAAGCAGTGTCACAATGAGCATTGTCACCATGGGCACTGTCACCATTTTGCACTGTCAACATATGAACTACCACCATGGGCACTGTCACCATGGGCACTGCCACCATGGGCACTGCCATCATGGGCACAGCTAACATGGTAACTGTCACCATGGGCACTATCAACACGGGTACTGATACCATGGGCACTATCACTGTAGTCACTGTCACCATGGGCTCTGTCATAGTGGACACCATCAACATGGGCACGGACACTATGTGCATTCTCACAATGGGCACTATCACCATGAACACTGTATATAGTGTATATACTGCAACCGTGAGCACTATCACCAAGCACACTGGCACCATGGGCACTGCCACCATGAGCAGTGTCACCGTGAGCAGTCACCGTGAGCAGTCACCATGAGCACAGTCACCATGGGCACTATCACTATGAGCAGTCTCACCATGGGCTGTGTCACCATTTTGCAATGACACCATGTGCCCTACCACCATTGGCACTCTCACCATGGGCACTATCACAGTGAGCGCTGTCACCATGTGCACTGTCACCATGTGCACTATCACCATGAGCACTGCCACAGTGAGCACTAGCACCATAAGCACTGTCACCATGGGCACTGTCACCAGGAGCACTATTACCATGGGTAATGTCACCATGGGCACTGCTACCATGAGCACTGTCACCATGAGCACTGTCACCATGGGTACTGTCATCATGGGCACTGTCACTGTGAGCACTATCACTGTGAGCACTGTGAGCCTGGGCAATCTCACCATGGGCATTTTCCCTGTGAGCACTGTCACCATGGAACTATAACCATGGGCACTGTCATGGTGGGAAGAGTCACTATGGGCCCTATCACCGTGAGCACTCTCAACATGGGCACTATCACCGTGAGCACTGTCTCCATGGGCACTATCACCATGAGCACTGTCACCATGGGCACTATCACCATGGGCACTCTCACCATGGGCAATGTCACTGTGAGAAATCTCACCATGGGCAGTGTCACCATGGGAACTTTCATCATGCGCATTGCCACTGTGAACACTGTCACCATAGGTACTGTGACTGGGCAATGTCACCATGGGCACTGTCACCGTGTGCACCAACACCATAGTGTACGTCACCGTAGGCACTACAACCATGGGCACTATCACCATGAGCACTGCCACTGTGAGCAGTATCACCATAAGCACTGTCACCATGGGCTCTATCACCATGGGCACTGTCACCATGAGCACTCTCACCATGGGCACTGGAACCATGGGGACTCTCACCATGAGCACTGTCACCATGGGCATTATCACCATGAGCACTGTCACCGTGGTCACTGTCATCATGGGCACTGTCACCGTGAGCACTCTCACCATGGGCACTCTCATTGTTGGCACTCTCACCATGGGCACTGTCACCATGGGCACTCTCACTATGGACACTGTCATCGTGGACACTATCACCATGAACACTGCTACTGTGAGCACTATCACCATAAGCACTGTGACCATGGGCAATGTCACTATGGGTACTGCCACCATGGGCACTATCACCGTGTGCACTGTCACCATGGGCAATCTCACCATTGTGCACTCACCATGTGAACTACCACCATGGGTACTGTCACATTGGGCACTATCTCCATGAGCACTGTGACCAAGAGCACTGTCACCATGACAATTCTCATGGTGACAGTGCTCATGGTGACTGTACACTCGGTGATAGTGCCCATGGTGGCAGTGCCCATAGTGACAGTGCTCAAGGTGATAGTGCCCATGGTGACTGTGCTTATGGTGATAGTGTTCACGTTGGCAGTGCTCATGGTGATATTGCTCAGGTGGCAGTTCCCATGGTGACAGTGCCCACGGTGATAGTTCCCATGGTGACAGTGCCCGCAGTGAAAGTGCCCATGGTGACAGTGCTCACAGAGATAATGCCCATGGTGGCAGTGCACATAGTGGCAGTGCCTATGTTGACACTACCCATGGTGACAGTGCTCTCAGTGATAGTGCCCATGGTGACAGTGTCTACGGTGAGAGTGCCCATGGTTTTAGTGCATATGGTGTCAGTGCAAAAGGCTGACAGTGCCCATGGTGACAGTACTCCCGGTGATAGTGTCAATGGTTTCAGTGCCCATGGTGAGAGTGCTCATGGTTACAGTTCTCAAGGTGATAGTGCTCATGGTGATATTGCTCACGGTAACAGTGCCCATGGTGACAGTGCTTATGGTGAAAGTGCTTATGGTGTTAGTGCTTATGGTGATAGTGCTCACGGTGATAGCGCCCTGGGTGACAGTGCTCATGGTGACAGTGCCCATGGTGACAGTGCTCATGGGGTCAGTGCTCAGGGTTGCAGTATCCATGGTGACAGGGTTCACAGTGACTCTGCCGATGGTGGTAGTGCCCATGGTGACAGTGAGCACAGTGTCAGTGCTCATGGTGATAGTGCCCATGGTGACAGTGCTATCGGTGACAGTGCCCATGGTGACTGTGCACACAGTGATAGCACCCATGGTGGCAGTGCCCATGGTGACAGTGCTCACAGTGATAGTACCCATGGTGGCAGTGCCCATGGTGACAGTGCCACGGTGGTAGTGCCCATAGTGAAAGTGCCCATGGAGACAGTGCCTATGGTGAAAGTGCCCAGGGTCACACTGCCCATGGTGACAGTGCTCATGGTGACAATGCCCATGGTGATGGTGCTCATGGTTAAACTGCCCATTGTGACAGTGCCCATGGTGATAGTGCCAGTGGTGACAGTGCTCACGGTGAAAGTGCCCATGGTGACATTGCCCACAGTGATAACGCTCAAGGTGACAGAGCTCACGGTGATAGTGGCCATGTTGACAGTGCCCTTGCTGAGAGTGCTCATGGTGATATTGCTCACGGTGACAGTGCCCATGGTGAGAGTGCTCATGTTGAGATTGCTCATGATGACAACACTCATGGTGGCAGTTCCCATGGTTACAATGCTCATTGTGGCAGTGCTCATGGTGATAGTGCTTATGTTGACAGTGCTCCCAGTGACACTGTCAATGGTTTCAGTGTCCATGGTGACAGTGCTTACGGTGATATTGCTCACGGTGACAGTGCCCATGGTGAGAGTTCTCATGGTGACAGTGCCCATGGTGACAGTGACCACAGTGACAATGCCCATGTTGACAGTGCTCACAATTAAAATGCTCATAGTGACAGTGCCCATGGTGATACTGCCCATGGGGGTCAGTGCTCACAGTGAAAGTGCCCATGGTCACATTGCCCACTGTGATAGTGCACAAGGTGAGAGTGCTCACAGTCTTAGTGCCCGTGGTGACAGTGCCCATGGTGGCAGTGCCCATGGTGACAGTACCCATGGTGATAGTGCTCATGGTGATAGAGCCCATGGTGGCAGTGCCCATGGTGGCAGTGCCCATGGTGACCATGTTCACAGTATCAATGCCCATGGTGACATTGCACATGGTGACAGTGCTTACGGTGAAAGTGCTTACAGTGCTAGTTCTTACGGTGATAGTGCTCATGGTGATAGCGCCCTGGTGACAGTGCTTATGGTGACAGTGCTCATGGTGAAAGTACCCATGGTGACATTGCTCATGGTGACAGTGATCATGGTGATAGTGCCCATGGTGACAGTGCTCATGGGGTCAGTGCTCAGGGTTGCAGTACCAATGGTGACAGGGTTCACAGTGACTGTGCCAATGGCGGCAGTGACCATGGTGACAGTGCTCATGGTGACAGTGTCCATGGTGACAGTGACCACAGTGTCAGTGCTCACAGTGATAGTGCCCATGGTAACAGTGCCCATGGTGACAGTGCTCACGGTGATAGTGTGCATGGTGACAGTGCACATGGTGACATTGCCCATGGTGAGAGTGCTCACAGTGAAAATGCCCATGGTGACATTGCTCATGGTGACAGTGCTTACATTGAAAGTGCTTACGGTGATAGTGCTCATGGTGATAGTGCTCACGGTGGCAGTGCCCAGGGTGACAGTGCCCATGGTGATAGTGCCCATGGTAATAGTGCCAACAGTGACACTGCTCAAGGTGATAATGCCCATGGTTACAGTTCCCATGGTGCCAGTTGCAATGGCGACAATGCCCACTGTGGCAGTGCCCATAGTGACAGTGCTCATAGTGACAGTGCTCATTGTGGCAGCGCCCATGGTGAGAGTGCTCATGGTGATAGCACCCATGGTGACAGTGCTCGTGGTGACAGTACTCACAGTGACAGTGCTCATGGTGGCAGTGCTCTTGGTGACAGTGCTCAGGGTGATAGTGCCCATGGTGCCAGTGCTCTTGGAACAGTGCTCATGGTGATAGTACTCATGCTGACAGTGCCCATGGTGGCAGTGCCCATGGTCGCAGTGCTCATGGTGATAGTCACAGTGGCAGTGCCCACAGTGACAGTGCCCATTGTGATATTGCCCATGGTGATAGTGGCCATTGTGACAGTGCCCAGGGTCAGAGTGCCCATGGTGACAGGGTTCACGGTTACAGTGCCCATGGTGACAATGCTCACAATGACAACGCCCATGGTGACAGTGCTCATGGTGGCAGTGCCCATGGTGACAGTGCTCATTGTGGCAATGCTTATGGTTGAAGTGCCCATGGAGACAGTTCTCACAGTGGAAGTGCCCATGGTGGCAATGCCCATGGTGACAGCGCACATGGTAACATTGCCCATGGTGACCCTGCTCAAGGTGATAATGCCCATGGTGACGGTGCCCATGATGGCAGTTCCCATGGTGACAATGCCCACTGTGGCAGTGCCGATGGTGACAGTGCACATGGTGACATTGTCCATGGTGACAGTAGTCACAGTCATATTGCCCATGGTGACAGTGCCCATAGTCGCTATACCCATGGTGACAGTGCTCACGGTGATAGTGTCCATGGTGACTGTGCTCATGGTGGTAATGCCCATGGTGACAGTACCGATGGTAACAGTGCTCTCGGTGATAGTGCTCATGGTGCCAGTTTCTACAGTGACAGTGTCCATGGTGGTAGTGCACATGGTGGCAGTGCAAAATGCTGACAGTGCCCATGGTGACAGTGCACACAGTGATAATGTCCATGGTGACTGTGCTCATGGTGTCAGTGCTCATGGTTGCAGTAACCATGTTGACATTGCTCACAGTGACAGTGCTCACGGTGGCAGTGCCGATGGTGACAGTGCACATGGTGACATTGTCCATGGTGACAGTAGTCACAGTCATATTGCCCATGGTGACAGTGCCCATAGTCGCTATACCCATGGTGCCAGTGCTCTCGGTGATAGTGCCCATGGTGCCAGTTTCTACAGTGACAGTGTCCATGATGGTAGTGCACATGGTGGCAGTGCAAAATGCTGACAGTGCCCATGGTGACAGTGCACACAGTGATAGTGTCCATGGTGACTGTGCTCATGGTGTCAGTGCTCATGGTTGCAGTAACCATGTTGACAGTGCTCACAGTGACAGTACTCACAGTGACAGTACCGATAGTGACTGAGCTCACGGTTATAGTGTTCACGGGAATATAGTTCACGGTATTAGTGCCCATGGTGACTGTACCCATGGTGACAGTGCTCATGGTGAAAGTGCTCGCGGGGTTCAGCTTTGGATTTGGCCCCTCCTCTGCATGTAGGTCGCATGAGGGTGTCTGTTCTTCACTCAGGACGGGGTTAAAGGAGCCACTGATTCCGGGGCTCTGGCTCACTCAGGCCGTGTGGACTGAAGGGTATGGATATGGGGTGAGCCTGCGGCGGCAGAGGCCGAAATGATGTTGCACCTGCCAGAGGCGCGCTGTGTGTTCTCCCGGGGAAGTTGTCCCTGGATCACGGGACCCTGGCAGTGACGGGCTGCAGAAGTCCCCGGGAGGGGAGGTAGGGATAGTGACCTGTGCTCGCACACAGGCTTCTTGGTGGCTGCAGCAGCAGCCTTAGCGACTCATGCCCGTCTCTGGGGTCCTCACTGATAGCCACGTCTCACGCCCTTCTCTGGAGCTCCTTTAAGCAGTGCTCATAATCTCCTCTCGTCGCGAACCAGGAAACAGAGGCAAGAAAGTGTCTCTTGTCTCTTTGGCAGCTGCAGACATTTCCGGACTCCCTCCTGGCTAGCCGTGGCACACTAACCCCTTCAGGCTATGTTCATGCCGCCAACCCCAGTCCTCTCCCTGCGATCTAAGCTCAGAAGCCCAAGTCTCAGCTCCCAGTCCCCGCCCTTCCCGGCGGGTGAGCAGACAATCCTCTGGGACTGGTGAGTGCTGGCAGGCACCGATCCTCTGTGCGGAAAACTCTCCGCTTTGCCATCCACACCCTGGTGGCTACGCTCTCCTCCATGACCCTGAAGCTTCCCCCCTCCGCCACCCGTAGTCTCTGCCCACAAAGGGGCTTCTAGTGTGTGGAAACCTTTCCTCCTTCACAGCTCCCTCTCACTGGTGCAGGTCCCATCCCTATTCTTCTGTCTCTGTTTTTTCGTTTTTCTTTTGCCCTACCCAGGTATGTGGGGGAGGTTCTTGCCTCTTGGGAGGTCTGAGGTCTTATGCCAGCGTTCAGGGGTGTTCTATAGGAGCAGTTCCACGTGTAGATGTATTTCTGATGTATCTGTGGGGAGGAAGGTGATCTCTGCGTCCTACTCTTCCACCATCTTCTCCTGTCTCAATTTTTAATTTCTGAAAGTACCTTACATACGCTGTTAGTAATCTTCACAACCATTTGAGCTGGGTAAACTGAGTCAGGAAGGTCAGAATTATTGAATGAATGAATGAATGAGTAAAAAGTTCAGTAGCTTTAACGTATCTGGGACAGTCATAGTCTAACCAATTTTCAATCCACAAGCATTTTTTACAATTCTGAAAACTTCCACATAATTGTAAATGGGACAATAGTAGTAAATTACTATTTGGATAAAGAAAAGATACAAGGTAGCACAACATAGTTTACCAACTTACAAACAGACACATTCAATTTGGTGCTAAGTCATGAAATATTCTTTTGCAATTTATGAAAAATATCCAATAGGCATGTAATGGCCAAAAAGTACAAATGATACAAATATCTATAGACATGACAATGTACAAATTGTGACATAATCTATCAGAAACTAGAAAATCTATGTTGGTCTTATAGTTCCAGCTTGCTAAAAGATACAGGTTTTGGGTGGGAACACAAATAAATCCAGACCTGGCAGGGTTTCCAGAAAGTATGGGAACTAGCAAAGAGTAGGCCTCTGGATGGCAGTGGGTCCAACATGAAATAAAACAGTGCCTTAATCGGTATGTTGTATGCTGGGATGGAAAATATAGGAGCAAGGGATATTTGGAGAATCAGACAGCTAAGTATTTGACACTAACAAAATCTACCAGTATCCCATAGGGCCTCAGGTACCATGCAAGGGTTTGAGGGATTCCAGTATTTAATTAAATCAAAATGTGACAATGGGAAGAATTAAGGACAGCCTCAGGGATAGATGAACTGGGTATGTTGCAACAGGACATGTCTCAGTTAACCTGATGGGTTCAAAATGCAGGAAGTGGGTATACGGGACAAGACAATACTCTAACTGTAAGAATAAAGGTTTCGGTCAGGGTAGGGCCTCATGTTCCTAAGTGTTGAAATAGAGCTCTTTAGTTTCTTCCTCCTACATGTAAGATTCTTTTAGAGGTTAAGATGATGCTGGGCCTGCAAGCTAAATTTAAATGGCTGGAATTAGGGAGAGAAAATAAGTTACATAGGCTCGGAACCAGGAAAAGCCTAACTAACGGTTTGCCTAAATAGAATTGAATGTTGGAACAATATTTTAATATGTAAACATTTTACTGACCCCAAAATGTGGCTTACCACACTCCCCCCAATCTCACACCGCCCACCCTAACCTGCAGTAGCTATGGGTCCCTTGATTTCCATGGAAATATAGAGAAAAGAGACACTGATCTGGCTTTCAGGTATTTAGTAAGTTGTTAGCCTCACATCACATACTAGTATCATGTAAGTAGGCCATCTGAAGTAGGAAGCTAAGGGGAAAAACCTTGAAAAACACTTAAAATCTTAAGCCACATCTCCATACTACACCACCTTTCACAATTTCTTCTCAGATAAGCATCATCCCCATCAGTGAAAAAACTCGTATCTCATAATAATAAAAACAGGCCTAAATATTAAATGTGTGTCTTTGGAGGTCCCATCTATGGGATATCTTCCTGGTACTAGAAAAGTCGCCAGAAAGATCAATCTTTGCACCCCTCCCTGAAAGCTTACCACCAAGGAAAATGACTAGATCCATAGATTTCCTCCCTCAAACCAGCTTACCTCAAACATAAATCATTAGCAACTCAGCCTTTACTCACATTATCACAGTCACAAGAGTGATTAGGGAGCAAAGCACTAACCACGGGAACTAAAACAGAGGTCACCCAGGCCAAGTTGGGCTGATGGCAGATATCTGCTCCTTACGCTTGGGTGCATAATGCGACTCGCCACAATGCCTTTTTCACAGACCCTTTTTAAAGTTTCTCCACAAAATCCAACAGGTCATGTTCGTTCATGATGCTTTGAGATAAACAATTGTCAAGAGAAAAACATGCAATATGTCTTACAATGTTGCAGTCCTTAAAAATATGACAAGGAGATAACCATGTAGACAAAACCAGAGCATTTAAAATAATCTGTATTCTACAAACATACCAGTGAATGCTATTAATAAGGTAATATGACATAAAACAAAATGAGAAATATATGTAAGACTGTTCCCTTTAGTGTACAGAAATCATGGCAGTTGCTGCACTATTGAGCTACTTACATCTATGACTGTCTGTTCTGGTAATACAAAATGAGGCCAAAGTGTGTCAACTTGTTTCCCACAGAAACCAAAAAATCTACATGAATCACTTTTCTCCTGTGCCCTTTCACCTTATCTGCTCCCAGTTCTCCACGAATGTCCTCTTCCTTCTCTAATTATTCTCCTCTTCATTTTGCTTGGCCTTGCACCCAAGCATGCAAGACAGAGAATCCTAGAGGTCCAAGATTCTAGAGTGGCTGTTTGCAAGGGGGAGGAGGAGATTACAGTAACTGCCACACTGTATATACTTCTGTGCAAAGAAAAAGGGACAGTATTCAGAATGTCTCTCACATATAAAAGAGCTGGATGGATGGCAGGATACCTGTGTGGCCCAAGGAACTAGAGGTAGCAAATCATGGGGAAAACAACTGTAACCAAAGGCTGGAAGAGGAAATGTTTGCAACCAGCTCTGTCTCCTAGCTCTCTGGTATTTGCGTCCAATGGGCAGAGTCTATTTTGTGAAGCATCAAACACTGAAAAGAAGACTCCTGCTGCTTGAAGTTGACAGGAAGTAACATCCATGAGGGTAAGATCAAGGCTTGTCCTAGAAACAATGCCCATAATGGAAAAAAAAAAAAGAAAGAAAGCAGAAGAGAAATGTAAGTCCAACCTGGCCCATCCTCGCCCTGCCCAAGGAAGGTAGGAGTCAAGGAGATGAAACTAAAAGAGAAGAGCCTTGGACCACAACATTCTCCACAAGGTACACTCAACAAACTTCACCCTACTCTTTAACCAAGTTACAAAAAGAGCTTCTTAATCCCTACACTTGCTCCTTAAAAGATGCTATAAGTTCACTAATTAGACAGATACGATTTCAGAACAACTGTAATAGTTCAAACTAGATGGCTCTTTCCTTCCAAAGGATATTAATTAAGATATATATAGCTCTAAGTATATGATACATAAAATATTAATACTCTGTAGGATATAAGTAACTGTTAGTAAATTATATTAATGAATGTCTGTAAGAAATGTTGCAATGATTTTCCTAATGTAGGAGCCTGGGGGAGGTAAATTGGTCTTCTAGGATTTCCTCCCCAGAGCACAGAAATTTAGGTGTTGTTTTAGCTATCCTACACTCTCTCCATCCACCCCCGCCTTCCTGTTGGGGATCAGACCTCCCTATTGGCTATCTCATACCTTGAAACTGCCTGCTTTGTGACATCATTCTCCTACCAAACCCACTACCACTTGGTAGAGTCTTGGGGTTTCCGTGGAGTTGTCTGTAAATAAATTTGGATCATCACAAGTGACCAGTGACCAGTAACCAGTGACCTTTGTACTGGACACATGCGCCATTCAGCTGCAGCCACTCAGAAATGTTCTGGTGTTGTCTCCTCATCCCTTGTATCTGCAGTTGATGATGCTTCTTCTTCTCTGACCATGTCAGGTAAGAAAAGAAACTTTTCAAAGTTTTTCATTAGATTTATTTTGCCCCTAAATTTACTAGTAGATTCAAAATAGCACGGAATAATGAGGGAAAGTATTGAACTAGAGCTCTGGAGACCTAATTTCAGTTTTGATTTTGGCATTTAGTAACTGTGTGACTTTGGACAAATCATTGACTCTCTCAGAAAGCCTGATTTTTTCCTTATCTGTTACATTAGGATAATACATTGGTTGACCACTCTGATCCCTTTCTTTTCTAATATTGAGCCTTAAAGGGTACCCATGTAGAAAATGAAATCAGAGACTTCTCAAGAGTGTTTCAACAGAAAGACAGAAAAGCCAGGTGACAAAGAAAACTAGCAATATATACCAAGATGTTTCATCTCTAATGGTCTCCCTCCACTAATATTTCGACTAGTTGAAAAGAGAAAACAGGGAGAGAGGATGGAGAGTACTGGGCTATAGGGAGGTCCAGAGTCAAATGTAAGGAAGTTTAAGATAGTTTTCATCAACTTTTCACCAGAAAAGTCATACTCTGTTTTTTTTCTTTTACTGCCTCTCTGAATACAGTTGGTACTTGACAGTTTTGAATATAAATATCTTAGAAATATGTTCTAGAAATGATACTTCCTATATACAAGAAACCAAAGTGGTTATCTAGGGGTCTGCTTTTCAATGTTTTATTCTTTCTAATTTTTAAACTATGTAGATGTTTCTCCAATTAAAAATTTTAAACGATATCTTCTAAATTGAATCAGAAGGACTATTTCCTTTGTGTGATATGTAGGTTCTAAGGCAAGGTTGCTTTTCGTCTTTACAGTTCTTTCCTTCCTAACACAGAGAGCACATTGATCAACAGCCATCATTCATTTTTAGATCTTAGCTACCTAAGAAGAAAAAGTCAAGCCCCACATCTCTAATTCCACATTGAGGGAATTCGCTGGCGGTCTAGTGGTTAGGACTCGGTGCTTTCACTGGCAGGGCCACGGGGCACGGCAAAAAAAAAAAAAAAAAAATTCCACATTTATCTAGAACAATATTGTGGAGTCCTTTCAATGTTCTTACGTTTGAAAATCTCTTTTAATTGGATTCTAGTGATGATGGTGTTTTTAGGTTTTGGGATGTCATCTTCTTGGATGTTGAAGATGATTATAATCTAAGCTCTAGGATAAATACAAAAACCTTCTTGATACTTTTTAAGCTTCCTTTCTGCTTATTATATATTTCTATTCTTTGAAACATATATTTCTACCAGGCTTAATACCTGTTACTTGCTGTGTAAAAATATGAATGAGCACAATAATGAAATTCTTTTACACTTATTATTTTGCTGTTTGCTTTGTACCAGTTTTCACTGAAATACTTGCCTGCATATATTGTGGCTACCTATACATTCACATTGATTGAATTTTGTTGCTTTTTATGCATTTTTACTGATATATCTTCTCTGTCTGTATGTATTGGCTAGGAATTCATTCAAAATCACCTTCTATCGTGTTTTTTGGTTAATAGTATTCACTAAAATACAGTGGGCAAAATTCACTTTCATAACATTGCACGTATGGTACAGAAGGTCATTTGTTAGTAAACTCATTATGCTTTGATACTTGCCACATACCCCAGTTTTCATAACTATGTATTTTGTTTTCATTATGTAATATGTTTTTCATGATTTTTCTTTGTCTTTCTAGAACTTATTGCATCTTCCTGCATATAAATCATACACAATATATCAGTTTATTCATGTATTAATTATTACTGCTATTATTATTGGTGGTGGTGTTATAACCACTTTATAGATGAGTAATCTGAAGTAATCAGATAACTTTTTTCTTTCCAAAAGCACTTAAGAAATTCACTTTCGGGTAATCATTTTGAGGTAGGATGAGAAACCAGGCTTGACAAGGGTAAAAATGACTCTTTAAATTTACCAGGTGGACTGAGCTATATGTGAACTCTAGGTAATAGCGTGGGAACTGCACAAGCAAAGTGAGACACTGAAGATTACAATGGTAATAGCTGTACTGTTTTCTAATGGACAAAAAAACTGCCTATAGTATAAGTTCTATTTCTCCTGCTTTCTGGCAGTATCATGCTCAGAGTAGCGTCCTGCCAAGGAAGTCAGGATACTTAGGTTCTGAAACCTGGCTAGGATACTAACATAATGAGAGAATTTGAACAAGTCAACCCGACCTCTCTGAGCCTCAGTTTCCTTCCTCATGACACTGTGAAAATAGAAGTTCTCTAAGGACCTCCTAGTTCTAAAATGCTTCCAGTCTAGGAAACAGCATAGAAGTCAATACTAGTGCAGGCTGAAGGGAAAGATAGGGTAGGGAGAAGGTTGCTTCCAGCCTAGAGAACAATGTCTGAACCATACCACTTGGGTCTTCTGCCCATCTGTGCCCAACATGGGAGCACAGGCAGTTAATACAGAAGAGTGTAAAACTGCTCAGTCCTTACAACCATCGTAACGGTCTGATTTTTGGTTTCTCAGTAAGTATTGACGTTAGAGGTGTCCTGATAGCAAGAATCTTAAGATAATGCTGTTCCTCAAACATAGTGAGAATTTATCAATCTCCCTGATTTTTTCATTACCCTCTTGTTCTTACAGAAAATTTCCAAAATCCACCTGTACTTGGAACTCTAAATTCTCTGCAGCACTCTCTTCCTACAGTGAGCAATGCAACTTCCGTAACAGGAAGTGTCTGCAACTTCTCCAGAGTCTCTGCTCCTGCCATCAGTTCGGCATCAGCTACGGCTACCTCTTTCCAGACACTCATGTGTAGTGCCTACCTTCACCAACAGTCTAGCACAACTATGTTATCTGGAGTCACTGACCAGAGCCAGATCTCCACTTCAGCTGCTTCCTATCCAGGTGTTCTTGACTGGGACATCACAGGAAGCACTGAAAAGAATTCTTCTTCACTCGGAGACTTTACTCTGGCCATCACTGACCAGCACACAGCTGCTTCCTCCATGTTTATGGCAGCCCAGTATGATAAAACTGCAGACCCCAATAACATGGCCCCTCTATATCCATCACTTTCTGCCAGGCTTGCTCAGGGAACACCATCTCAAATTCCCAATCAGGGACACAGCCTGTCACTTCCCTACCAGGAAGGAAGCCAGGTATATTACTATAACTACGGCACATTGGGGTCTTTACTGTATGGAGAACTTGGCTCCTGCATGCAATCCTATGGCTCTGTGTCATACACATGAAGTAGGGCCTCTGTGCAACCAGAAATGGTAATGGTACTAAAGGAGATTCAACCCACAAATATCCAACCACCAGCTTCCACCTCTGGAATCTACTACCCTGTGTATGCTCAACCCATCACAGAAACAAGTTTTCAAGGTGAGTACAAACAGCAAGAAAGTTGAACAATGAGGTCAGCATTAAAAAATGGGGTCAAGTCTACAGCTGGAAAGTGGTGTACAGACAGGTAGAATTTAGATCCTGAGCCTTTAATAACCACTACCTTCGCTCAGGGCTCTCTGTTTTTCGACTCTATATAAGAACACCTAGGGCTTCCCTGGCGATGCGGTGGTTAAGAATCCGCCTGACAATGCAGGGGACACGGGTTCGAGCCTTGGTCTGGGAAGATCCCACATGCCGTGGAGCAACTAAGCCCATGTGCCACAACTACTGAGCCTGCATTCTAGAGCCCGTGAGCCACAACTACTGAAGCCCACGTGCCTAGAGCCCGTGCTCCGCAGCAAGAGAAGCCACCGCAATGAGAAGCCCGCACACTGCAACCAAGAGTAGCCCCCGCTAGCCACAACTAGAGAAAGCCCGTGTACAGCAATGAAGACCCAGTGCAGCCAAAAAAATTCATGCATAACATAAATAAGTGCAAAAAAAATAAATAAAAATAAATTAAAAAAAAAAGCACACCTAATTGAGGTGGGAAGGTGGGAGGGACTCTCTAAAGGTCATCTATGCTACATGTACAAGAACCCCGAGAGCATACCAATAGGTACCATATTTTTCACTGTTGTAGCCGATCATTCCCCCTGTACTACCACAGTGTATCACTCCCTTCCCTGATCTACTGCTAGAGTCTCTTTGGAAGGTGTTTCAGATCTCTTATTATGATAGTGCCAGTTTACCTGTCCTCACTTCCTTAAATTATACCAGGATTTAAGACCTTGTGGTCCGGGATCCTGTCCAGAGCAAGTAGGCTAAGACTCTGTCTTTGTTTATATGTTTCATCAGGAAGGGCTCTACTCCCTCTCCTAGTTCATGGTGTGAAGTGTTCTTAGCCTTTCAGGAAAGTGGGGAGAATTGAAAGGACTCTATATGAGAATGCTAGGCTTTGTAAAACATTTCATTTTTAAAAAAATAAGACTCATTTTTTATTTGACTTCTAACAATCCTATGAAATACAAAGAAAGCCAAGAAATCAGTGACATGAAATGATCACCAGTAAGAATTACAAGTCTCCACTTATCTCGTAGCATAGGGCACTGTCTGTGATTCTTAAGAAGAGTTAGTAGAAATGCCTTGCCCATCTTGCCCCTAAGCACCAACACAGCAATCATGTACCTTGAAAGGTACGTGACTGCTGTGTTGGTGTTTAGGGGGAGCATCTCACTTACCAGGGAATGACTTCTACCTTGATTCCTTTGTAGGGATGGAGACTTCCCTGGTGATGAAAAATTTCCTGGGATTGCAGCCTCCAAGCCAGACATTTTGTGTGACACAAACTCAAGAACTCCCCAAGTCCTGCAGGGGCAGAAATATTCAGATAATTGAGAGTAACCCACCACCTGAACTTGGGGACATTTCAGGGACAGCTCCAGTCCAGAGTGCCAGTAGTCTCCTGGCCCTGCCTCCAGCTCCAAGCCAGGGAAAAATAGACAGGAAGCACTTGGAGGATATTACAACCAAGCTTTCAAAGCCTCTGGATGCCTACCAGATCCCAAGAGAAAACCAAGAGCCTCCACTACTCCCTTTAGATATCCCTGATATTCACCAGCTCCTGGCCTGCACGGATCCCCTCAGCCAAGAGGAGAAGGCTGGTTCTGAAAATGCTGATCTGGGAAAGAACAGCCTGAGTCTTGAGGACCGAGGGACAGTTGAAAATGGGATGGAATCTAGCAGTGGTTTTGTAGATATTACTACACTGGCGGAGGATATTCACCTTCCCCAGCTCTTTAATTCTTTGAAAGATCTTGATCAATCCAAAGGTCCCAACGTGATCAAAGCCAAAGACACCAGAGCCATTAAGGCGAATCAGGTGCAGGAAAAGACAGGTGTCATAAAGGTTCCCTCTGATCAACCCAGGAAGAACAAACATAAAGCCTCTGAGCCTATCAGTGGTGCTCCCAAGGCCAAAATCTAGCCAAAGAATCCAGAGTGCCTGTTAGGGGGAGAAGTGGTTCTATGCAATGCTGCAGTCAGTGACAGGGCTCCTGTGAACATGGTCAAGGATTCTAAAGGCAAACCTCAGAAAGTTGCATCCAGAAAGATCAGCAAAATGAAGAGCCATGGACAGGAAAGGACCACAAGGACCAGAGGAAGAAAGAAGGCTGAAGAGAATAAGCAGTCAGGGAACAAATTCAAGGCAGAAGAGAAGCCAACAATTCCCCAGACGAAGCGAAAGCAACACCAAACTGAGCTTATCCAAGAGAGCTTTAAAAAGCCTCGAACCTCCATAGGCATGCGCATGCTGGAGTCTGTGAAGGTTTTTCATGCACTGGGGAAGAAGAATGATAAGAGAACTGGGCTCTCCTCCTGTTGGGTCTTGGGAAATTCAAGCAAACCTAAAGACCCCCAGCCACCCCCAGCTATCCAGCCATGGCGGAATACCCCACGTGAGGGTAAGGGTCCTGAGAAAACTCAAGTCGAAGCCCAGAAACCAGACAGCAGTGCTGAAAGAGAGTGTCCGTCTCCACCCCAGTATGAGCTGCTGCCTCCTGGGAAGGTCAAGTTGATATATCTGCCTTTTTCTGCCTGGGACAAGCCTCAAGCTCAACCTGCTCCTCGGAGGCCACAGTCTCTGGCCTCTCATCGGCCTGCTGTTGCTGACCGTGCCCACCCTGCTTCTACTAACTCAGCTCAACCTGCTTTAGTGAGTTCATCCTAGCCAGCTCCTGCCTCTTTGCCAGGTCCTGCCAAACCATCTCAGCCAACTGTGACCAACCCAACCCAACCCAACCCAACTGGGTTGGACCGACTGTACCCAGCCTAGTGTCCCTCAGTCTGCTGCTCCTAGGCCTGCACCCTAAAAAACTTCACCTTGCACCTCTCTCCAGCGGGAGCCTGTTCCCCCTGCTGTGACTAAGCGCCAGTCCCCAGCCAAGCTCCAAACCCCATTTCTACTCCAAGACTTCAGCAAGCAACCAGTTCCATGGAGGGAACGCAATGTTCCTGAGGCAGTAATGTCAAAGCCCATCGAAAAAGAGCAGAGGACAGAGCGGGAGGTCATGAAGAGGCGGGCCCAACAACAAGGTGAGAATGCTGCCAAATACACCTCTTTGGGGAAACTGCAATTTTTCATTGAGAGGGAAAAAGAAATGGAAATTGCTGACTACTACGGATATTTAAAGTAAGAGCTGCTAGGATTGTTGGTGCCACCTTGGGGACCAGCTGTTCTTCCATGTATAGATAAGATAGGTATAAATTTCTCTATTTATTTTGATGTATTTTCAAACAATAAAACTGAATAAATAAATGTAATAGAATTAATAGGTGAGTAATAAAACTTTTGAATTTTGAGATGCTGCTAACTGTGGTGTGTGTTTGTTTTTTTTTTTTTTTTTGATGGGGTTGGAATCAAAGTCTGCATGAGAAAAGAAGGACTGAAAGTTGGATGGGACAATGAAGGAAAGGGGTAAAAACTGAGGAAAGAAAAAGGAACTTGGCCCAGGGCTAGGAAGGCCAAAAGACATTTATGGATTTATGAAAGGAAGCAGGAGTGAGGATGAAATAGCAGAAGTGAAAAGCAGGGTCAGAGGTCAGGGTTGAAAGAACCAAATCTGAGTAGAGTTGAAGATGACAGAAGGTGACTCTAGGTTTACTAGGAGAAATAGAAAAGGTCTCTTGGGGAGGTTGGCCTTAAGTCTCACAACCACCAGATAGGTATTTAAGAAAACAGGAGGTTCAGGACACATCTCTGAAAGGTTTGAGTTGCCTTATTCAGGTGTGATTATAGTGGGGGGATAGGGAAATCTACGAGAGAGGTGGCTAGGGCTCAGAGTTATCCTAGGGGCAGCTGACAACAGGGGCAGAACCAAGGGAACTGCTGCATCAGGAGGCCCACGAATAGGGCCTGGTATGTACATCACCCTGTACTCAACACCTAAGCACCAGGGCAGCTAATGCACTATTCAGTTAATCCTGGCAACGACAGGCAAGGCCAGTATTCCTGTGTCACTTCACTTAGAGAGGTGCAGCAAAGGGCTGAGGTCACGTCGCATGTGGAGGTACAAGGCCTCAACTGGAGGCCCAAATGCCTCCGAAGTCCTCAGTATTTACAAGTGCCCGCAGGCGGCCAACCTGGCTTTCAGAGAACAGCATCCTGAGGTTACTGGTGGACGAGATCAAACTTCTGGACGGGCCTAAATATTATCTTGAGGGGCTTCCTCCATTGACCAGGGTGTGTGCCGCCTTCTGTAAACATCACCATCAACTGAAACGCACAAGAAAAATCCGACGGAAGCGTCCACTCTCACGGGTGAAAGCGGTGGAGGCACGCACACTGGGCAGTCGCTCCAACAGCCACAGGACCCAGGTGCCCAGCGGTTCATGGGTTCCCTGGGAGGCCTTGTGGGGCAGGTCGAGGGAGTGAGGATGGGAGAGAGTGGCAGGGGTGGGCGTCAAAAGGAATATAGTGGGGAGAAGGGAGAGATGGAGACAGTGGATAGTGGATAGTGACCATGGGAAAACTGGCAATTTTCATTTTCAAAATTAATTTTTTGAGATGTTATTCACATGCCATAACATTCACCTTCTGAAACTGCAAATTCAGTGTCATTTCGTACATTCACAAGCCTATGCAACCATCACCGTCATCTAACCCATCACGTTTTCATCACCCACAAAGAACCCCGCGTAACCATCAGCAGGCCCTCTTCATCCCCTCCTCCTTCAGTCCCTGCAACCATTAATTTTCTTTCTGTCACTATAGTTTTGCCTTTTCTGGACATTTCATGAAATAATACAAATGTGACCACCGTGTGTGGCTTCTTTCACTTAGCATAATGTTTTCAAGTTCGTCCATGTCGTAGAATGTGTCAGTACTTCATTCCTTTTTATGACTGTATAATATTTCACATATACACCACATTTAAAAAATCCATTCATCCATTGATGGGCATTTGGTTTTTTTACACTAATAATCTCCATTTATTGACAGTTTATTCTGTGCCAGGCAGCACCAGGCTAAGTTACTGACCTTATTTCACAGATAAAGAGGCCTGGAGAGTGTGAAGAGTTTGCCCAAGATCAAGAGCTAGTAATTTGGGGAACTGGGGTTTGAACTCAGGCGAACTTCAGAGGTAATAAATTCACATGACAGAACATTAGAAAAGGTACACAAGGGTATTCAATGAAAAGTCACCCTTTTCCCCACGTTCCCCAGCCACACATTTCCCTCCTCAGAGACATCTGCTTTTGCCATGCTGTGGATCCTTCCAGAGAACAATTTATACCTCAACATGTATGTATCACAATTTATTGACTAACCTGTCCCACTGATTTGAAATGTCACTTTTATGGTATAATAGATTCTTTTTTTTTTTTTTTTGCGGTATGCGGACCTCTCACTGTTGTGACCTCTCCCGTTGTGGAGCACAGGCTCCGGACGCGCAGGCTCAGCGGCCATGGCTCACGGGCCCAGCCGCTCCACGGCATGTGGGATCTTCCCGTACCGGGGCATGAACCCGTGTCCCCTGCATCGGCAGGCAGACTCTCAACCACTGCGCCACCAGGAAAGCCCTATAATAGATTCTTATACATATTTATATTACTCTTTTCAGAGCTGTCCTGACTCTTTTTTGCCTATCTTTTATGTTTTCCATTTCTCTAAAATTCTTTTTATCTTCAAAAATAATTTTTCCTTTTCCTGTTTGTTTCTCTTAAGGTATTATGTTCATTCACTCATATGATTTTATTTAAATTATTTACTTTTGGAGGTGTCGGGTATTAGTCACAGCATGTGGGCTCTTCGTTACAGTGCGTGGGCTCTTCCTTGCAGCTCGTGGGCTCTCTAGTTGTGGCGCGTGGGCTCCACAGCACGTGGGCTCAGTAGTTGCAGTGTGCGGGCTTAGTTTGTCTGCGGCATGGGGGATCTCAGTTCCTCAACCAGGGATCGAACCTGCATCCCCTGCATTGGAAGGCAGATTCTTAACCACTGGACAACCAGGGAAGTCCCCACTCCTGTATTATTTCAAATTTAGTCCTCATTTCTGAATTTTTTTCCTTTATTTTGAATTCTGTCCTGAGTTCTAACATCTTACCTAATTCTGGTTTATGCTGTTCGTTCACCTTTTTTTCATTATGGTAAAATATATATAAAACAAAATTTAGTATTTCAACCATTTTCAAGTATACAATTCAGTGACATTAAATATATTCACAATGCTGTGTGACCATCACCACTATCCAAATTCAAAATAATTATGTCTAAAGATTGAGGAGGACCTCAGAAAGATGGAGGCAGCAGCATAGTTTCTGAATCTCTCCAAACCCTTTCATGGAAGAAGATCAACTAAAACCAAACACCCATAGGTGGCATTTATCAGCATTTACCGTTTCCAGAACTTTTTCACCATCCCAAACAGACTCTAGAGCCATTAAACAATAACTTCCCATTCCCTCTTCGATCCACGTTCTTTCATCTTTTCCACTGTTTTTCCTAACATCTTTTAGCCCACTTTGAAATAATAGGTTACAGTTTTGATCTGTTTTGTGGACCTGTCTTTTCCAAATTTATTTTATTGTCTGAAGAGATGCTATTCTTATTCTCTTTTCCCTTACACTACCTCTGTATGGGATTTGATCCCAATCCTTTTCTTTTATTGATTTTTGGATGAAAATAGGTTTAAAGCACTTTGAAAGGGAGGTGCGAGGCCATGTGGAAACATGTTCCTCATGGCTGTTTCATCAATGCTTCACTTATTCTGGTGTTTTTTTTTTTTTTTTTTTTTTTTTTTTTTTTTTTTTTTTTTTTTTTTTTTTTTTTTTTTTTTTTTTTTTTTTTGGTACACGAGCCTCTCACTGCTGTGGCCTCTCCCGTTGTGGAGTGCAGGCTCAGTGGCCATGGCTCACTGGCCCAGCTGCTCCGCGGCTGTGGGATCTTCCCGGACCGGGGCACGAACCTGTGTCCCCTGCATCAGCAGGCAGACTCTCAACCACTGCGCCACCAGGGAAGCCCTACTTATACTGTTTTGAAATAACTGTTTTCCAGGAGGCATAAACCAGTGGGCTTTATCATTGGACAGAGTGCAGAGAAAGGACCCCACGAAAGCTGATCTCCTTAGCAAAAATGATTTAGTTATGGTTTCACCCAAGATTGGTCACAAACCAGCCTGGGAAACTCAATGAACCAGAGACAAGGTATAATGCCATCTTTCCTTCTCTCTGCCTCAGCTCCCAAGGATTGGTCACCTACATGTTATTCGTAATTATTAGTTGGTTTCTGTTCATAATTACTATCAGAAGACACAGCACTTATGGGCCTAATTACACTGCCCAGCTACGCACCATTCTTCTTCATTTTGGCTTCCTGTCCACCAGCAGGAACCTGATTTATTTTTGTTCTCCCTTCACCACAGCCCAGTAATTTCTGTGAATGACTCTCAGTCTCACCAGAATCTGTATCTCTCACTCTGCCCCAACATCCCACCCCATCATTCGTTCCCCGAAGTGTACTCTAGAAATTTAGGTAAACTGGATATTTTACCACTGTTCACCATCTCTTATGAAACCAGAAGAAGAGCAGCTTTCTTATGGAATGATGGAGAACTTGTAAAGATAAAACACCAGTCTGCAGGAGAAAGGGGAGAAGAGAATGATGGAAATAGTTTCCGGAAAACTATTTTTACATTTTGTTTGTTCCTGGTAAATAAATTGAAATCTTCTAAACATTAAAAGAAAATCTAAACCACTAAATTCAATAATACAGGAATATAACTTTTTAAAAAAATTTCTTTGGCTATGCAGCATGTGAGATCTTAGCTCCCCAACTAGGGATTGTACCCATGCCTGCTGCACTGGAAATGCAGAGTCTTAACCACTGGACCACCAGGGAAGTCCCAGGAATATAACTTTTAGAGGAGAAGTTATAAACCCCTTGGTTATATGAACTGGAGATTTTTAGTAAGAAGTCAGATATTTTAAATGACTTGGAGCTTTAAAGAAAGGAAGAAAGGAAGGAAGGAAGGAAGGAAGGAAGAAAAAGGGACTTCCTTGGTGGTGCAGTGGATATAATATCAAAAATAAAGTAATTAATTAAATAAATTTAAAAAAGAAAAAAAAATGCCGAAATCCACTGACTAATTATTCAGGCTGTTATATCCCGCTATTTCCAGATACATCCCTTTAAAAACTTTTGGTAAAAGGTTATCTTATGTCAGAACAAATGAATTACAAACTTTTCTTTTTGTCCAAAATTTGAGAAATTCCCCTACGCTTCTACCTTCAAATTTTATAAAAAGGGAAAAGTAGTGACAACCGTTATACTTACATCCAATTGCATCATCTGGCCACATACCTTCTACATCAATCAAATATCTACAAAACAACAAAATTCGAGTTATTTGTAAATAAAAAGAAAAGAAAATCAAGGTTTTGCAAAAAAAGGTCCAATTTCACTTTACAAATATAGATATAAAAATCGTAAGAAACTATCAGCACATCTAATCAATAATTATTAAAGAATGATATACACCAGGACTACAAAAAGGCATTATTCCAAGGATGCAAGGCTAACGCAACTTTAAAACTCTATTAATATAATTATTTACATTAATACAACAACTTAACTAATAAATGAAAGAGAATAAAATACAGGACCAAACTGGCAGATGTTAAAAAGTTATCTGATAACATGCAACAGTTTCGGTGAAAATGCTCTGTACGCTAAAAAGAGGAGACTTAATATGACAGAGTATTCATCAAGAACCAACAAATAACAAAAGACAAATTAGGATAAATATTAACATCATATCTAAAAAACCCTATCTAACCAACCATAGGAGCCAGAAACTTAGGAATCACCATCACTGACAGCTATTTCTCCCTCACCCTCATCCTCAACCCACCACCAGTGCTAACAATGATACTGCCTACATACCTCTAGAATCTGTCCACATCTTTCCACCAAAATGACCACCATACCCTGGTTCAAGCCACCATTATGCCCAATTTCTACAAAAGTCTCCTAACTTGTTTCCTCACTTCCATTCTTTTTCCCTGCAGTGTATTCTCCACTCGGTAGCAAAATGATAGGTTGAAAATGCAATTGGGTATGTTCCACACACTCACCTTCAACAAAAAAAGTTCAATGGTTTCCTTTTACTCTTAAAGTCTGAAACCTTAAACATAAGCCTGCATGATTGAGCTCCTACCCTCACTTGTAGCTCCATTATAATCACATGCTCCCCCAACAGCCCCACCTTCCTGGCCAGTTCCTCCAACACAACATATGCTTTCCTCTTATAGGGTCTTTTGTTATTCCTTATGCTCAGAAATCTCTCCGAAACGTCCCTATCTGCTTAATACCTACTCATCCTTCAGATATCAGCTGAAACATCCCTAAATAAACCTTCTCTAATCTCCATGATGAGATCAAATCCTCCCTAAAATATGCTCTCATGGTACCATGTTCCTCTCCTTGGCACTTGTCAGAGTTGTAATTCTACATGCAGAGTATGATTCTTGAATATCTATTCTTCCCTCTCTGGACTGTTAGAATTCACAAAGGGCAGGTCAAGTCTCTTCACTCACAAAATTTCACAAGTCTTTTTGCTAGCAACCAGCACAGTGTTTAAACATAACACATGCTCAGTAAGTATTTCCTGCATGAACCACCATAAATTGGTACAGTGTAGCAACATCCACAAAAAGCATAAGGGTATCAATTCTTTGATGCAGAAGTCCCATTCTGAGTGAAGTTAACTGAGATAAAGCATATATATTCAAAGGTGTTCACACAGCAATGTTCATTACTATGACGTTTTATAATATCAAAAACTTCGGACTTTTATATGTTCATCAGTGAGCAAAGCAACAATGCAGCCTTAAAAAAAAATAAACAAATGGGACCTAATGAAACTTAAAAGCTTTTGCACAGCAAAGGAAAGTATAAACAAGACAAAAAGACAACCCTCAGAATGGGAGAAAATATTTGCAAACGAATCAACAAAGGATTAATCTCCAAAATATATAAACAGCTCATGCAGCTCATTATTAAAAAAACAAACAACCCAATCAAAAAATGGGCAGAAGACCTAAATAGACATTTCTCCAAAGAAGACATACAGATGGCCAAGAGGCACATGAAAAGCTGCTCAACATCACTAATTATTAACGAAATGCAAATCAAAACTACAATGAGGTATCTCCTCACACCAGTTAGAATGGGCATCATCAGAAAATCTACAAACAACAAATGCTGGAGAAGGTGTGAGGAAAGGTAACCCTCTTGCACTGCTGGTGGTAATGTAAACTGATACAGCCACTATGGAGAACAGTATGCAGGTTCCTTAAAAAATAAAAATAGAATTACCATGTGACAGCTATCCCAGTACTGGGCATATACCCAGAGAAAACCATAATTCTAAAAGACATATGCACCCCAATGTTCAATGCAGCACTACTCACAATAGCTAGGTCATGGAAGCAACCTAAATGCCCATCGACAGATGAAACGCCAAAGAAGATGTGGTGCGTATATGCAATGGAATATTACTCAGAGATAAAAAAGAATGAAATTGGGTCATTTGTAGAGACGTGGACGGACCTAGAGACTGTCATACAGAGTGAAGTAATTCAGAAAGAGAAAAACAAATATTGTATATTAATGCATAAATGTGGAATCTAGAAAAATGGTACAGATGAACCGGTTTGCAAGGCAGAACTAGAGACACAGATGTAGAGAACAAACGTATGGACACCAAGGGGGGAAAGCGGGGCAGGGCGGGGGTCAGTGGTGGTGAGATAAATTGGAAGATTGGGATTGACATATATACACTAATATGTATAAAATAGATAACTAATAAGAACCTGCTGTATAAAAAATAAATAAATTTTTAAAAGTCAAAAATAAATAAATAAAAAATTAATTAATTAATTAATAATTAAAAAAAAAAAGAATGAGGTTGGAAGACTGTCAAAACAGCACACAGATCACATACTCAAGCCCCGGAAGATGGGGAAGTGCCGTAAGTCCCCCACTTTGGATGACATCTCCCTGCCTCACAAGTCTCAGTCCGACTGGGCTAGCTTTGGCAAGGGGACGGAGCTGGATCAGGAGCCGCTGCTGCCATATCTGGATCAAGTTCCAGTTTTAGTCTATCATCCAACACCTAGCCAGACTTGCCTAGCGACTCAGCTGAGAGGAACAAAATAGGATAGCTCAAAAGAACAGGCCTCATACAGCATCAGCCTAAAGCAGTTTATGACCCTGGAAGAAATGGATCAGAAAAAATGATCCGGGGGACTTCCCTGGTGGTGTACTGGATAAAGACTCTGCACTCCCAATGCAGGGGGCCCGGGTTCATTCCCTGGTCATGGAACTAGATCCCACACGCATGCCGCAACTAAGAGTTTGCATGCCACAACAAAGGAGCCCACTGGCTGCAACTAAGACCCAGCACAACCAAAAAAAAAAAAAATCAATCAATAGAATAAAACAAATATTATAAAAAAAGATCCGGAAGTGTGTGATCTGTATGATGGACTTTGTTTATGAGAACCCAATTTGATTTCTGCTGTGTATGCAGATCACCTGGGCTGTACAGATGACTGGCTGATGAGATCCTTCACGTGCCCCTCCTGCATGGAGACAGTTGATGCAGCACTGCTTTTGTCCTACGAGACTAACTGAGCCAGTGTCTCTCACCTGACTTCAAGAGAACCATCATTTTTGGTGGTTTTGATCTTTTGTCATTGAGCCCAAAGAGCGGGGGATTAGGAATAAGATCATGCATGAAAGTTTCCTAAAAATTCCTGAATGGCTGCAGATGTTGGGGAAAAGTACGTAGTAGTTTAGAAATTTAGGGGGAAAAGTAGGATGCTATTTTTATGTAAAGCCTTCGCTCAGTGTTTAAAAATATAATTGTATTTAGATCTTGTTATTGCTCCAGTACATAGGATTTGTGTAAAGTGTTACAGCAGCTATATATGTTTCAGTTGTGTGTCGAAGATTAGGATAAAGATAGTGGTTGTTTTTCCTAAGTGAGATATCTTTCTTCTTTCCCCTACCCAAATTCTTTTCTGAAGTTGCTGGCATTTAGGTCAAGGTTTTATTTAAAGCTACATTTTATAACACTGGCACAAAAAAAGTAGTTTTAAGCTTTTTTGCATAGTTCTTTTTTTTTTTAGAATAAACATAGAGCATTTATTTTTTACTTTATAGGAACTCCACAAGTTAAGGTCCCATTGTTCTTTTGCTGTGATTGTTGTTCCTATTGATGCTGCTGTTTTCTGTCTTTGCTGGTTCTTTCTAATCTACCATTTGTCATTATTGGCATACGATCATCTCAGGGTCACAAGATGGCACATATTCTAACAAAACAAGGAGGAAGCAGAAAAAGAGTCCTAACGGTCATTTTCCTAATGCATATTTATCTTTCTTCAGAGAAAAATATCATTCTCATAAGCACAATAACAGTCTTCCCCTAATTACTCATTTGCCAAAACAGATTGATATGACCATTCATAAGACAATTCATGGCAAGGAGGGATATGATAATGATTGCCTCAGCCTAACAAGGATTTATCCACGAAAGCTGAATTCTTCTCTCCTCAAAGAAATCAACACTTTTCTACATACAAAACACAAGTCTCTTGAAGGGTTCTTCATAAGTGCATTATAGAAGAATTTAGTATGTCATAAGCACTTAAGGATTTGACATTCAACTGTAGTAGTATCCATGTTGGTTAATTTTCTTACAAGCCCCATGATGAGTTTGAGAAAACCTGAAAGAATTAGAGTATCAGGTTCTATTAAATCCTTACATGTATCTTGCTTAAGTTTTGGTTCATTAATTTATATCCAACTACATAAAGCAAATTTGGAGGGAAATAAATAAATAAATAAATAAATAAGATTGAGGTCTCCAAATATTTTCATAGGAAGATGTCCACCATATATTAAATTATAAACCAGAATGTCTAAATACTATACCATTAAATCAAATGTACAGTCAGTGCTGTATATCCAACGGTTCCATATCCTGCAGATATGGAAGGCTGACAATACTACATCATTTTACATATGGGACTTGAACATCGGAGGATTTTAGTATCCATGGGAAGTCCTAAAACCAAACCCCTGCAGATACCAAGGGACCACTGTATATGCTTCTATCTGCATTTTTTACATCTGAAAAAATATGTGCTAAATTATTACTGGTGGTAACCTCTGAGTAGGGGGCACAATTGCCTTCCACTTCATACATTTCTATGACTGCATTTTTTGCATTCAGCTTACATTAGCTTACATTACTGCTGTAAACAGAACAATTTAAACATGGTCTGCCTCTTGGGGTTGGCAACTCACCTGCAGATATGGTAGCCAGTCCTGTTTAAATTATGGGTACAGTGGACACCAATAAGTCTGTCTATAAAACAGGGAATATGGAATTAAGTAAGCAAAGTAAATACACTAAAACCAAGTTATATAATTTTCTGAAGAGTAGCCTTTATTAGTTACCACAACACTACCACTATCCTGAAAAGGAAAAACTCTGAAGAAAAGAGTGTTTTTGCAGGAATGTACTATCAAGAATTAACTACTATATGTCAAAATTCATTGTCTCTGGGAAATTTTGCATAGCCTCCAATCAGATGCAGTAGCGTGGACTGGAGAATGCCCATCAGGAACTTATGTGACTATAGAAAAAGGGAGTGGATTAAAAAAAAAAACAGGCTACCAGAAGAATAGCATTTGTTTTTGAGTGAAACAGATGGAATGCCTTCACTTTCAATGCTCAATATTAAAAAGAACAAACGGTTTCTGAAGGGCTCTTGGGGTCCCAAAGCACTTCCATTCCTTCTCTCATTCAGTGCTCCTCACATGCCACGGGTCTATGTGCTTGTGGAGTTCCCGGGTTAACTAGTACCGTTTTTGTTTCACAATGAAAAAGTAAGGCTTGAGACGTAAGCCCAAGCTGCACAGCAGGCAAACAGAAAAAAGACTAGAAATGAGTCTCAGGTTTTCCCAACTATGCCACAGTATTTCGTGGTCCAGCACTTAAAAAAATTATATGAGAAAGTAAATAAAACACAACAACACGTAGCTGATCTCTGCAAAAGATATGTCTGTGACTATGTGGTGATTGGCATTCGTCATCTCCTGCCTGGATTACTATCGCCCTACAATTCTAAAAATCTCTTCTATTTCAACTAATCCACAACATGGAAGATGTTATCTTTCTAAAATATAAACTTGGCTGGATTGCTCTGTTGCTTAAACATCTTCACTTAGCACAGAATAAAGCCCAAGTTTTTAGCACAGCATTGAGAACTCTTTACAAACAAGTATCAGTCTCTCTCTCCAACTGCATTATAAGTTCAAACTATGACTTACGGGCTTCACTGGTGGCGCAGTGGTTGAGAGTCCGCCTGCCGATGCAGGGGACACGGGTTCGTGCCCCGGTACAGGAGGATCCCACATGCCACGGAGCGGCTGGGCCCGTGAGCCACGGCCGCAGAGCCTGCACGTCCGGAGCCTGTGCTCCACAACGGGACAGGCCACAACAGTGAGAGGCCCGCGTACTGCAAAAAAAACCCCACAAAAAAACCACGACTTACAAGGACCTACATCATCCACCTCCCTCCTTTGCCCTGCCAGCCTCCCTGATCTCATTCTCTACTGCCCTGCCCTCACTCACTTTCCCCTGTCCAGCCACACTGGCTTCCTTACTATTCCTCAAATATGCCAAGCACAGTTGTGCCTCAGGGACTTTGCACCTACTATGCCTTCTGCTTCAGAACACACCCTCCCACCCCATCTCCACTCTCCCAGAACACACCCTCCCACTCCATCTCCACTCTCCCACATAACCAATGGCTTGTTTCTCACTTCAAGGCTCTGCTCAACCGACATCTTATTAGAGGGGACTTCCCTGATCACCTAACACATTCCCTTACCTCTTCATCTTGTTTTGTTATTCTCCAAAGCATTTACCACCACTTGACAATCCATATATTGACTTATTTATTCATCTCTCTCCCCCACTAGAAAGTAAAGTACGTAAGGGAAAGAACTTTGTTCTCTTCCTACTTCCTAGAACAGTGCCTTCAACTTAGAAGGTGTTATACAAATATTTGCTGAAAATGAATGTATGGATTCTTTGCCCTTTCACATTACCCTCTAGTCACACCAGAGGCTGCCCTTCCAGAGCACAAGTTCAAGCCCTGTGCCTTTTGTACCTGTTCCCAAT